>NC_134324.1:19649805-19767805 GCF_964195595.1 Calonectris borealis | reverse complement strand
CTGACAGCTGAGAATAAACACTAGAAATTAATTTCATGCTGGTTGGAGCTGGCTGAGTGGTGAGAGGGATTGATTACAAACCTTGGAAGCTTTCAGAGGGGAGAAAAATATAAGTTGCCCACCACCAGAACTTACATACAAGCAGCAAAGGATCTCCCACACAGAAGACAGTGTGCAGCGCCAAGCAGAAGACTGGTTATGTGATGTGTGATGGTGCTACATATAACCATGTCTGTCAAAGGCTGTGTCTGGAAGCTTTGGCCTGACACAGCCCTGAATCACAGGCGCTTTGAGAGCAGAGACTTTCCTATGTCCTAAAGAGGAGATATCACTCAGGATCATGAAGTGATAGGCTTCTTTAGACCCTTTTTTCAAGAGATAAGCAGTTTTCTCAAGTGCTTTTGGTCAACAGTATGATTCTCGAGGCTACTGGTATCCTTTTTCACAACAGACCTGGCTTCACCTGCTTTAAAAACAGGGTGCTCGGTGCTGTGGCCTCCCCCTCCTTCCTCTCTGAAAGGCTTCCTGTGGCCGCAAAGAAGCGGCACAGAAGTTGCCCAAAGCCAAGTGCTTCTTCCATTTTTTTATTCTTCTGCTGAACACAGGAGAGGAATGATTGAATATCAGGATGTGAAATGATTCACTTTCTGAAGTTTGTCATGTGCCAGTGTTTTAAATTTATGCAAGCAGAGTACTTACCAAATTCAAGCTAAGCCTCTTATCCCGACTTCTTAAGGAACTGCCTTCCATGTCTGCTGGAAGGAAAAAAAAGTGATTAAAAATGTGATAAGTCAGTGCAACCTTACGGAGATAATTCTGGAGTAAAGCATATGGCTCTAAAATAATTAGAGCTTTATAAAGATTCCATAACTCCTAGTATTTATCCTAAATGAGGAAATCCAATGACACTTAAGACCAGAACCAACTCAGTAGCATTTCAAGAGCGATTACATCTATTGTAAGTATAATGAAACCAAGGAACATGTTCATGTATAATCCAGCTGTAACTTATGCTTCCTGTAACACAAGCAGTTGGGGAGAAAGACTGGTGTGGTGTGGAAAGCAAGCTACCAAGCAAAAATTTAAACCCAGCTCCTGCTCTAGTCCCGCTCTGTTTTCCCGTCTGTCAAATTGGGGAAATTATATGAAAAGGCACTGTAGGGAATATTAATCCATTATTGTTTGGAAAGTTATTTGGGAGCCTCGTATGTAAGGTGCCAGGGAAGCACATGTTATTGTACAGAGGGTGCATGGGGGAACTTAATGGTAGGAGAGAAATTCTTCTCTTTGTCACCCAGAAATGCTGATGTGATGCAAGTGGCTCAAGCTGATGGGGAACAAATAGCCAGAGAAAAGGTTACCAGTCAATGTCCCCTTGTGCGGGCTGGCCTTTCTCAAACATAGGTCAATTTTATTTTTGAAGCAAAAGGCAAAAAAAAAGAAATCCAGCATCCAGTGCATAGAAGATCAGCAGTGGGAGATGCTACCATCCGTTTCTGGACAATGATTTTCTGCAGAAAATGGCTTTTCTGTGGGAATGCGTTAAAACCCTGCAACCATGTTACTCCAGTCCCTGCTCTTATGGTGGAGATGTCAATACTGCACTGCAACTGAGGGTCTTTGTGGTGGCATCCGCATAAAAGGCAAAAGTGCTGAAGAAGAACAAAGCAATACTGTTAGTGCGGATATATATTTAGATAGACACAGTCACTGTCCTGGGACAGCTACATTTATTTATTATTTTGGCAAAAAGGCATTCGGGCACAATGCTCCGGCAGGTGCCGGGATACAGGTGCCTTACACATGTACAGCTCGTTCCCCTTCATGGCACTGCAACCAGCATACACTGCCTTTGTACTGGGTTAATTACATCTGTTCAACTTTTACAGGTTGCCAAGGGCCAAAAATGAAGTAAATAACTCGAGTGGGCTCACTCTGGGAGCTGGTGAGGAACAGCTGCTTTTTCCCTGTTTCTTTTTCCGATATTTCTTGTTAAACACATTTTAATTCAGAGTTTAACCTTTCAAATAGTTTCAGCTGCACTTAGGGTAAGAAAAAATAGCAGCACTTATTAATTCATTGCTGCCCCCTGTCAGGCAGAGATAACCTTGCAGCACGGTAGCAGAACATGACATTTGGCCACTTAATCCTCTTTAAAACATTTTGGCATAAATTGGGTTGGAGGAACATTAACTGTCTCAAGCGCGCTGGCGGCATTAGAGTGGCACACGTGCAGAAGCAAGAGCAGCACCTTTCAGGGAGCAACCAAACGTAACTGATAATTAAGAATACCAATTCCACTGATAGGTGTTTCTCCAGAAACCTTCTAAGAATTGTTTGTACACTGATAAACAGGCTGGACAGAGGTCTCCTTGTTTTAGCTTCTGAGTTTAAGAGCAAGTCTAACGGCCCCGAACATCGGTTGGTCATTCAAACTACCGGAGTCTAATGGACACTTGTTCTTAAAAACCTACATATTCTTCCTCATAAAAAATGACACATCACTGCAAAATACTTGATGATTTCCAGCCAGGTATTCCAGCTGCCTCCCTCTGTTCTGTGGCTCCACAAAATAAAACTTTCTCATACTGCGTATGCTGGTTTTTGACACCTTGACGTTCTGGGTTTTTGACTGTTACTTTTGTTCGCGATGATGGGTGTTTGAAGAACAAGTGGAAAAGTCACCTCAGCTCAGAGCAGAACTTGCTTTGCAGCAGAGCCTCGCTCTGCAGCAGGTTTTCAGGCTACCCTGACTGAAGGCAAGGACAGAGAGGGATTTGCTGAAGGACACACAGAGTCCCTGGTTCAACTGGGATTACATGCCATCCCCAGCGTCTCCCTGGCTTCCTGTTCTTTACTCTAAGCTGCGGAAAGACATGCTGCTCTTATGGAAAGGACTGGATGTAGCGAAACGGCACGGCTACAAAGGCATTTCCCATGTGCAAGCCCACATTTTGACCTGCATAAATAGAGAGTTTGGCATTGCCTAATTCAGTGGCTGGCTTTTCATTTTCGTTTTTCTACTGCTTTCTTTTTTGGAAAGGGAGGGGGCATGGAAAACCACCAAGTCATGAGGCACCCTGAAAACATCATAGCCAAATTGCTGCCCATGTGTACAGACTGAGGGGCTTTTACAGAGCAGGAGATGAATGTAAGGGACAGGTCTGAATCCCGCTCGCAACTAATTTGAAACAAGCATTTCAGGTTGCTTTGGGTGGTGTATGATTTCACAGCGGGGAGGACACGGAGGCACAACTAGAGGCGGGCACGCGCTCTGTGCTCGTGGGCAGCTCCATCCCTCACACTGGTCCTGCTTCGCTGGCTCTCAGAAATGCACTCACCTTTCCAGTTCCTCACGTTGTCTAAGCTGGACAAGGAGATCCTCCTGGGCACCAGAGCGACCTGAGCCCGGCAGATCCCTGCATGCCCGTTCTGGAGGGCCCCGCTGCCCACCTCATCCCCTCTCCTGTCCGAGAAGTGGGTTGGCTTGGGTGGCCGCGGCGGGGGCGTGTTGGACAGGATGTCCAGCTGGGTGACATGCACGTAGGGCATCGTGTTTTGGCTCTTGTCAATCTGAAAGGTTGGTGTCAGTGGTGTCCCCAGCAGTGGAGAAGAGGAGGAAAAGTCACTAGGTGGCCCGCTAATGTCTATGTTCCTGGACACAGTGCTGGGATTTGCCAGTGGGGCCCCGTCCTGGTGCACAGTGCCAGCGCTGGACGGCTGCACAAGGTACAAGGAGGGCTGGGACTGCAAGGAGTCGACAAAAACATCGTCCGATGAGGTTTGCTCCAGAGATCTGTCCGAATTCGACCAGCTGTCACACCTGCACAGAGACAGAGGTCAGGACCTGCGCTTTCCTTTTTTCCTGGTTGCAACTGAGCAAGTGCACAGCAGAAAAAAAACAAACAACCCCACAGTTCGGGACAATATCTATCCCTTCCCTATGGCTGTGGAAGGTCCCCCCTGAGCTGGGCTGGGGGATGGAGCACTTTGTGGAGCACCTTGGGCAGCAGCAGGCAGAAGGGGCATCTGGAGGGAGGCTGTATGCAAGGTCCCCAGCCACCCACCCTGGAAAGGGATAGGACCAACATACAACACTCAACCGCTAATCTGCACTATGAAAAGCCCCCTGTATATTGGATTAGGCTCATGGTCCCCTGTTGTGCTCGGGAGCCTACCCTGAGTGGCAAGGCTCAAGGACCAGTTTGCCCCAGTTTCCCAGGGCATCACTGGGCAGGCGGAGGGTGGCTCCAGCCCGACACACCTGGCAGACCCCAGACCTACCTGTTGTGGCTCAGCTTGCCCGACTCGCAGTTGGAGAGGAAGAGGTAGTCGGGGAGGAAGACCGACTCTGACTCGCTGGGGGTCTCCTCTGCGGCAGATGCGTCAGCAGCAGTGTGGTCGACCGAGAAGGAGGGATCGGCGATGCGGGAGGCGTGGGTGGAGGCGGCTGGCGATGGCTGCGGGGACGAGGTCGTGTGAGACAGGCTCTCCACCGAACCTGCAATGGGAATGGATGGCCCCGGCTGAGGGACAGCTCTGACTCACCCTGGCCCACTGCCTCTCCTGGCCATCACCAGCTTGCTTTTGCACCAGGGATGTTTTACCCCAGAGTGGCAGTGGATCAAGGCAAAAATGGATTCTGGGGAGAGGGGAGCCTGATTTTGCAGCTGCTGCCCCTGCCCAGGCTGGGCAAGCCAGCTGCCAAATTGAGGGGCTGCAGGAGGTGCAGACCCCCCCTGCCCTGGGGTTCCCCACTCCTGCAGGGCTGCAGCATCCCTCCTGCAGACAGTAATGAAGACAGCCTCTGCTGAGGAAAATGTTGAGGCAGAGCAGTCTGTTTTATCAAGAATTTTTTAGGACCTAACGCAAATAATTAATTATTAATCTCCAACACTTCAAATTAACGGTGACAAGGAAAGGGATTAATTTTTTCCCACTTTCTAGATCTCAGTGGACAAAACTGAGCTTTTGCGGCTCTTGCAGTAGCCGGATTTGTTGCACCTCTAAACTTGTCTGCAAACTCCTTATGCCTCTCTAGGCTGGACATCAAAGCCACGAGAGCGGTGGTGTAGCTGTTATTGCCCAGCTCAGGCTTGTTGGCTCTGCTGAGAAAAGGGACACTACTTTTCTGGAGGCCACAAGGCACAGGGCAGCCTGTGCTCAGTGACACCTTCCCTGCTCCTTCCTTCCCTGGGCATAACACTCCAGTCCCCTCCCAGCACAGAGAGGGGTGGTGGTGGGGAGAGGAGCAGGTTTGGGCTGCAGGCAGCAGGGCTGGCCCAGGCTGCACAGAGCTGGCCACCTGCTCAGCTCTGGGTTCACCTCCGACCACCAAGGCCACCCTTCACTGGCAGCATACGGCCAAGGCACTCATACCCATCTGGGCAGCAGAGACAAGTCTAGTCCTGTTGCTCTTCCAGTCCCTGCTAGAGAGCCGGCGACGCTGGGCGGGAGGGATGAAGGAGTGATGGCTGAGCCACACGGAGTTAAGGCTAAGCACAGCCTCTGGCCCAGCTTTCGGGGCATTTCAACTCAAAAATTGAGTCCTCAGTGCAAGTCGGACCTCCCACCATGGGCAGCTGTGGAGTGGGAAGGGCCTGGGGTGGCTTTGCAGAGCAGCTCTCCAAAGGCATCTGCTCCTGGCAGCAAACTCAGCCAGCCAGGAGCACGAGCCCTCAATTAGAGAATATGATTTTTCTAATGAAGTTTCAGGTTGCTGCGTGGCAGTTCCCTCACCAGGGCTGCGTGGGGACCAGGCAGTGCTCACGGGGTGCCCCAGCTGTCCCCGACACCTGCGGGGCTCGGCCGTGGGTACCTATCTCCCTGGCTGAAGCGCAGATACTGCCTGAGTCAAAGCTGCAAAACCCTTCTTCAAAATGAAAAACCCCGCAGCAAAAACAAACACAAGAAACCAGCTACAGCTGATAAAACCAAACCAAGCATAAACATGCCTTCAAAGCATAGCAAGAAGGCAGATTTCTCTAACGCTGAAATTCAGAAATTGTTGGAAATGCTGGGAACCAGCCCCTGACTATCTGCGTACATGCTGCGGGCCAGATCCTGCACTGTGTGGTGAGGTCCCGAGATCCTCTGGCAGGTTCTACCTAATCCTCAGCTCAACACAGCAACAAGCCTTGGCACTGTGCTGGGTTGTTGTAGTCACTTCTCAACCCTGGGAGATGCTAGGTATATGTGCAAGCAGGTCAGAAGAGATGGAGGCTGCCAAGACTTGGGTAGTTAGACAGCAACATCACTAAACTAACAAAACCCTCTAGTGACCCAGACTTCCACACCAGCCACAGCAGGCTTCACCCCGTCATCTTTATGATCTCAGTCAGAAGAATAGTAAAACAGCTGATCTCTCTCTGCACTACCCAATACCTCATCCCTTTAAACTGGGGAGGGAGCTGCCTCTTTCCTTCCCACCTACTAGTATTGACTCACTGCTGCTTCCTCCTGTTAGCTTTGGAGGTCTGGTGCAGTGGTGGACTCCAGGTCAGCAAAGCACATAAGCACGTGCTTAAATTCAAGCTAAAGCAAAGCATTTGCTTAATTTTGAGCAGGTGCTTACAGCAGCGGGATTTCAGCAGTGAGCATCTGGAAGGAATGGCTTTTACAGGGTTTCACATTTGCAAAGCATTGCTGAGGTCTGCAGCCCTCCCATCTGAAAAATAACTTCTCTCGTTCATTGTGCTGGCTCAGACAGTAGCTCCGCTTTCAGATCTTGGACTCAGAGCTGTCTTGCAAGCTGAGGATGATCAAATATGCACCAGGCTAACTCCATAGGGAATTCAGAAAACCATGTTCACGTCACCATCTGACCACATTTATTTAAAAAAAAAAACAAAACAACTAAAACCTGCCACAATGCATAAGAAAGAAATTAATGACATTCTGGATTATTAACACAGAGAACGAACAGCCATGAACTCCATCTGGTACTCACAGGGTTTAGCCATGGATTATCCCATCAGGAAAGGCTGCAAGCTGCAGACCACATGGCAACCATTGTCAGCAGGAGGGAGGGATGGGGACAGCACAGACCTGCCCTTTTCTAACCTTCAGGGGCTCAGGGACCTGCAGCCAGCTCCTAACAGACCGTCCCTGTCCCTGCCAGCTCTGCTGGTAACCGAATCAGCATGCATTAAAGTTGTACCACGACAGCAGCTGGGTAGAATAAATTATGCATGGCCACTTTCAACAGTGAGAAGGCAGAGAATAGATTTGGTGCCTGCCCTCCCCTTTGCCAGAGAGACAGCGGGAGGCTTCAGCTGCCAAAATAACTGCTTCAGTGGATACTAACCCAAAAAGTCTCTGCCCTGCATTGATGCGGAAAGTCACCACGGAGGATGTGGAGCATCCTCCGCAGTGACTCTCCCCATCAATGCAGGGCCATTGCTTGGAGAAACAGAGGGCTTCTCCCCACTGCTACAGACCCCAGCCCACTCCCCAAAAATTGTTACAGTGCAACAGCAGTGCAAGGACACAGTGAAATAGGGGGGTCCTGCTCACAGCAACCCCCCACCAGGCTGCATGGCCATACCAAGGAGGCAGAAATGCCACCCACCCCTCCTGGTCAGGGGCCAGAGCCTGACATTAAAGAGCAGCCTTGAGTCTGTGCAGTTGAGGACGGATTTCCTCCTGCTCAGAGGGGTGTGGAGGGAGTAGCCCCAGTGCCTGTCCTCCAGCACGGGCTGGGAGGAGCTGTCACACCTCCCCTGAACTGTGCAAGGGCCAGATGCTGCTGTGAGCAAGCCTGCCGGGACACTGCCTGCCCCCACTTTGTATGGGAACAGAGCGGGGAAATGAAGTGAAGACGCTCAGGAGAAAGCGTCTCTGCAAGGAGGGACCAGTCCCTCCAGGTAGCCCCTCAGTGCAGTGGTCCCGGCTCCCCTTGGTCCCAGCATGCTGCCCTGGCTGGGGGAGATGCTCCCCAGCGTGGCTGCAGCAAGGTCCCGGGGAATCAAACCATCTCCATGCCATGGTGGGCAGGGTCTCTGCACATTGGCAAAAGAAAAAAAAGGGAGAGACATTTAAGGAGGCAAAGAAACTATCAGAGGAGCAGGCAGAAAGGGAGAAGGTCCCAGCAACGGGCAATGATGGGTGTGAACAACAGAGCAACCAGAGGTGAGGGAGAGGTGGAAGAGCAGAAATGCTCTAATCCAACTGCCAGCAGCCAAGAGGGACCCACAGGTAACCTGTCACTTAGGATGACCCTGCCAAGGTCCTGGTCCATGCACTGTGCAGGGAGGGCACCAGTGAGGGGGCCTTCCCAGGGACATCAGGCTCCACTGTGGCCCTGGGTGCTGTGGGAGAGAGTAGAGCAACAGAGGAGCGATGGAGATCAGCAGGGACCTTCAGGTAAGGGCTGCACCCAGAAGGAGCAAGGTGTTTACATGGGATGCGGAACAATACCTGGAGCCTGTAGAAGAAGTGAAGAGGGAACCCAAGACGAAAGGTCCCTCTTGGGCTGAGGAGCTGCCTGCCAAGGCACAGCCTGGGGGAGCATTCAATGCACAACTGCAATTTTTAAAAGTAAGGTTTCCTAATGAAAAAGGCTAAACAACTTTCACAGCAGTTTCTCCAATGAAAAGCTGCTTTGTTGCATTGTGTCAATTAATCAAGGTTTCAGATTGCATATGGGATAAAGTGTGTCCATGATGTCCCATAGCCACCTCATTTCATCCCCTCCCCTGCCCAGCCACTTGGCCCAAGCATCCTCTTGATCCTCTATGTGGCCACTGGTCCCATGGGGTTGAGGAACAACTGCTCTATTGGGAGCCTTCACCAGAAGTGGAAGCAAGATTTTACATAGAAATGGTAGGAAAATAGAGAGGGAGGCCTCTTCCTCTCTCCTCCAGCTGACTCCCCTGAAGGTGCCAGCTCCCCTGTCATTTTCAGAACAGCCAGCAGCACAGTTTCTTGTGGCAGCCGAGTGCTGCAGCGTGATGATTGCTGCTGGCAAGTCCTTCCCGACAGCCGCCCTCCCAGGTGCTTCCTGACATCTGCCTGGAGCTTGCATTTTGCCTCCGTCTCTCAGCCATCCCCTCTCTTGTTGACTAAAAAGCTGTCCTCACAGGGCCAGCCGCGGTTTTGCCAACTTCGGTCTGCATCTGGCTGCTTACATGTCAGACCGGAGGCCTCTGATGACTAGGACCTGGCTGCTCGTCCAGCTTCTTTGCTACTGGAAGGGACTAACTGGGAACAATGGGACGGTGTTTACAGCTGAGTCACTGCATAAACCTGTGGCTGCACTTTCTGTGCATTCAGCGGAGCGAGCAGCAGATTTAGTTTTGGCCTCAAAGTCACAGCAAATTTTCAGAGATGCAAGGATTAAGAGTGATTGATTTCACAATATAAGATTGGCTTTGAGATTCATTTTAATACACAGAACAGCGTATTAAAATTTCCTGCAATTGATGTGTCTTTCTTTTGATGATTCATTTCAGGGACTATTATTTTTTTAACACAGTAGCATTCAAGTTAAAAAAGCATACGGCATTTAATAGAGCTTTTCTCTTCTTATGTTAATTTTTAGGGGTAATTTGTTTAAACCTACAGGCTCTTGGGGGATTTAGGTGCTTCAAAAAAGTTGAAGCAATTAGCAACTGTTTGAAATGTGATGTGCAACCTGTGGAACTGTGCAGATTTAAATCAGAGGCTCTGAACGTGCCCTGCAGCCTGACCTGACCTCACCAGCATGAGCTGCAGGATAAATAGAAGATCTTATGAGCTATTCGCCATTAGAGATACGGTAAGTGCATGTCTGGAAGCTTAGCTTATGCGATCTGTGATGAGGGCTGTAAGCTGAGGTGCCAGACTTTATACTGAACCAAGGCAAATGCTCTACAGTGTTGAACTTCTTGGGGGATAATATCCACCTTGAACAGAGCGGAAAGCTGGGATGTCAGCTTTCCCAACTGCTGCACCAAGAGTTGTCACTTCTTGTCCGTCAGTGTCTACACTAGCAATCTTTGCTGGGAGAGAAATACCACTGTGTAATACTCTTACAAGCAATGCTGTGCTGTACCAGCATAACAGAACAGACATTTCCCAGTATAAATGCATCTATCCTGGGGACAGCCGCTGCCTTAGTTCCTCTGCCACAGGTCACATCGCCCTATGCACATCCTTACCACAGTGCCAGCAGAAGTCTGCATACACATTTGAGACAAAAATTATTTTTCTCTTTGCTGTTTTGCATGGAAAGGCTTACCTTCATTTCAGAGTAATTGGCAAAGTTACACCTAAAATAATGCTGCACCAGAAGTAGCAACGGAAGACCAACATCTCAGTGTCAACAAGGGCAGATCAGTAGGAAGCGGGTTACTGAATATCCCTAATTACACCCAAGCTCCAAAGGGCTATTGACTTCAATCCCTCAAAGCTACCAGCTCTAGTTTGCAAGTTGCATTCATGGGCAGCTTGTACTTGCACATAAAAATATGTCAGCACGTTTTCCTGGTGGTCTCTAAAGTGACTGGGAAGAGAGCAGACATCACATTTATAACAGGACCACTGCAGTGTTCTTTCCACTCCCATTTCCCCTCAGAATAAACTACTGAAGAGAAGATTAAAGAAGGCTAGGAACCACAATAGATTAAAATAAAACATCTCACCATGGCCTTTTGTTTCCTTTCAAGTTACAAGGTAATGGCATGGCCATACAGCAGTTGCAGACTCCAGTAGCAGTCTAAGCACAGCAGCACAGGGACCGTGGCAGGATAATCTGCCCAGCCACACTATGATACCCTCAAACATATTACTGCCCTTGGGATTGAGTCCCTCCATCACCAACCTCTTCTGCTTTTGTACTACCTTTTATTACGGCGAAGAACTTTGTTCTGACTCACTTCCTATGAAGCTCTCAAATTGCTGCTGTATCTGCCCCTTGGAAATGTCAAGGGAAAGACAGATTACTGTTATCTGAGCCCGATTGTCTCATTTGAAAGGTAAGTTAATGATGATACAGGTCCTGACTTTAATTACTGGCTACATCCATCTTGGAGTGGTTAATTCTTGGAAGCTTTCCAAGACATTCACCCTACTGAGCATATACAGGTGTAGGTCCTGGCAAAACAGGCTGACTTTACACTTCACTAGCAGGACCATCTCCTAAGTCTAGACACACACTTCTAACACTCTCCTGTCCTCTGCCTTTTCTTTATTTTTCTTCTCATTAATAGACTAAGACAGCTCAGTATTTTTGTCATTGATTTATGTATGTGCATATACACCCAAGTCTGTGCACATTCCACATCCAGCAAAGCCTGAGAAAATGCATGTTTTGCAGGACATTTCCTAGAACAGGTGTCTTACATTAAGCCAAACTAAATAAATACGGGACATGTAATGAAATAAACGGCCCCAGAAGATAACAGTCAGTCAGCTTTTCACATAAACAGTACCTTTTCTTATTAAGGACCTGCTGTTTATTCTAGCAGGGATTGCTTCACCAAAGTGAGTCCAAGTGGCCAGCTATTATTTCTACCCAGCAGAAGTGAGATCCCTGATAACTTTCAAATCAGGGTTTAGCAGCAGTGCTGTGTGGGCTATAGGAAACAGAGTCCCGCACCACGTGCCCAGCCCAACCGGACAGCAAGGTCTATGCTTCCCCTCACCCCAGGTGCTGCTGTGGAGGAGCCCAGATGCAGGTTATCCTCCCAACACCCAAGACGAGCATGATCCTACCTGTGCCATCTTCTAGATGTCCAAAGTTACAGATCTGGCTGATGTTGTGCACCCAGATCTGCATCTCCTCCTCAGTTTTGGCTACCAGGTAGAAGGTGCGGTAGGTGGTTCTCACAATGAAGACGAAGTTGTTCTGAAATTCCTTCTTGATGAAGTTGGGCCCCGAGTGCTTCAGCACTTCGCACTCGTTGAGGTCGATGATCCGAATAGGCTTTTTGGAATGGTTATTCCTGTAGTACTCCAGCACGTCCGGATTCCCGCTCATGCGGCCTCTGCGCAGCACGAACCAGCGCTTCCGCCATGCCTGCAAATGGCACAAACAGGGCCCTCTTAGTGCCAACCACATAATATATCAATCAGCCCACACATGCATATTTTCCTTTAGGTTTTATAGTTGTTTTGATAAGCTGGCCAAATTGTGACTTTGATTTGAAGTGCTTGCTATCAGCTTGCATTTGTGATAGGAAAAAAGGCAGAGGGTTGTCCCTTTAGAGGTCAAGAGGAGCAAGACTTCTCCCCTCCTCTCACCCTCGGCCTGCCAGCGTGGTGGAATCAAAATGATCTGATACTTCACCATCTCATCTATAGAAGAGGTTATAACACATTTTTCTCTGTGAAACGAAAACACCTAGGACTGCACCCTATGTTGCAGTACATGAGTTAGTATCTGGCAACAAACACCTTCTGCCCAGCAAAGACAAGGCCTCCAGGTGACCGGTGCCGCTTCCCTCCCACGGTTTTCAGTGCTAACAAAAAGCTGCTAATGAGCTGCCAGTTACTTCTGAAAGCCCAGAACAAACCTTAAAGGAGTTGTAGTGCTAAAAAGTTAAACAGGAAAGTTCCAAACCTTACAGAAGGACGTCTATTTACACAGACACTGCTTCAAGTGACCATCACCCCAAGCCAAACTGGTAAGCACTGATGTCTTTTAGACCCTTGTGACTGAAGGTATGGGTCCCATACATGCTTAAATGAAGTCCTGGCAGGACTAAGATGCAGCATCGCTTTATAAAGCTATATGCAAGTTTCTAGGGACAAAATAACATATTTTCCCTTTTTCCCAGCAGCTGTTTTTGTTCATCAACAGTACGAGTGCCTCTGTGTTGATTACAGCTGTCACCAACACACTTACTTTGAGGGCCACAAGAAATCCACCCTGAGCTCTGTTCCACAGAGAAAAGCTGAAATAAGACATTAGGAGCTTCCCCCTTACCAAACTCCATAAGAACTGTGTTGGATGAAGTCATGCCCAAACCAGCAAGGCCCGGGCGGCTGCCAGGGAGCTGCTGAAGCCAAGGCTGCAGCTGCCCCAGCTCTGATGGCAGCCTGAGAAAGGTGGAGGGGCTCACGCGCTGCCCAGGTACCTGCAATAGCTATACAGCCCCTGGCTGTTTTAATTGCCTTCATAAGAGTTAAAAGTTCATTAAAGAAACATCTGAACAACAACCACAAACTCCCTCCCTGAATCTTATTCAAGCGCTCTTTGCAAAATGACTTGTCACAGCAACGTGAACCTGGGCGATAGCTTGTGTTCGAGTTAAAAATCATGCTCATTTTGCAAAGAGTGGATCTGTCGGTCAGTTTAAAGATCTGAAATCTAAAATGCGGCCTTAAGGCAAAATGACTGAGTTCAGGATGTTTTCACTAAGATACAAGAGTCCTTACTGGCACAGTTTAGGATCAATACAGGCACTACAGATTTTGCTGACACTTGAGGTCCCATGGGCATGGTGATAGTTAAAACGATCAACAAAAAATAGCAATAATCATTTGTCAAGAAAAAGCATATTTTTTTCTACTCAAAAAAGACTTCTTTACAGTGCAGCAAACTTTTCACAGTCTGTGAATATTCACCCAAAAATTTATCTAGAAGTAAGTCCATTCAGCCTGGCAGTACTTTAATCTATTTTGAAAGCAAAAGATTCTTCAAAAACAATATAAAGGGACCAGAGAATGAAATATCACAGAGGGAGCTCTTGCAAGGCTGAACAAGCACGTATCAGCCTGCGTAAGGGGGGGTTTCAGAGAGGGGGAACAAATCAGGAATAAACAGGAAGCAGAGGTGAGGTGCAAAGCAAATTAAGTCTTGCCCTCATGACCTGTAGAGGTTTGAAAGTGATTTGGTCTCTGCTGAAAGTAGCTAGAGACAACAGATTACGGAGATATCTCAGACAGGTCTAATTTTGTGAGAGCCAGGAAAAAAGAACAACCCCCCCAAAGGAAACAGAAACAAAGGAAAAGTGTTTAATGGAGAAAACACTTTCCTGACTAGCAAGCTTCAACAGTGGAATACAGCCCAGCAGGTACATCACATGTATAGTCCCAGAAAGAGTCCACATCTCTGCCACCGGCAAGCCAAGTGCCACACAAGCTTAATGCACGCCCCACAGATGCATCAGGACAGAGAGGTCACATCCCCTAAAACACTCTCACCCCTAAACAACAAAAGAGAAATGCTTCAGGAAGCGTAAGCCAAACAAGACCTGCTCCTTTGCCTCCCCGAGAAGCAGGCTGCTAAGGCAGAGAGGGAAAGGGGCCATCAGATCTCCCCCAAGACCACTTCCCATCCCTCCCCCAAGGCTGCCAGCCCTACAGCTTAAATACACCTGGCTCCTTCTGATGGAAATCGGATGGAAATCACCTGCATATGAGCAAGCTGAGGAGGGAGGGGAGGGGAGGGGAGGGGGGAGCAGCTGGGGACACCCTGCCTAGCTAGCACCCACGAAGCTGTTGGGGGGGTGGGAGCTCAGCCCTGCGGCCAGGGCTAGCTCAGGGCTACCTGCCGGTGGCCGGTACAACACCCTCAGGCAGGATGGCCCAGTACCTGTCCCCATTTCCTTAGCATTTTAATTTTCATGAGTCTAAAGGAGTCTGTAGTTTCAGCACAGCCTGGGCAGCCGGTGAGAGGGAAGAGAAAACTGCAGCTGCACTTTGTGGAAAAGCTCACGGTCCCTCCGTTCGGAGGCAAAGGCTGGCTTCGGCATGGTGTGAGCGGCTGTGGCTCTGCTGTTTTTGGTTTTGTACTAGCCGAGAAGCTGCCTGATGACCTGTTTCCCTGCAGATACACAATGTGATCAGGCTTATCGTCTGGCTGGCACTGTGAGACTGGAGATGGAGAGGTGCCCGGTCAGTGCGTCTTATGATGGGAGAGGAGAGCAGGGCCGAGGCTGTGTGAGAAAACACTGGCTATCATAGCCGGGCAGCCGTGAAAACAGGGCTGAGGGGAAATAATGCCAGATAGCTGCCCAAATCTGCACTGCCCTTGGGAAGGGTGGGCCTCCCCTCTCCATCTCCCGCACGGCCACCCTGACTGCCTTCCCCAGGCTTGCGGTGGGGCCCGTGCAGCCAGCCAGCACCCCGTCTGGCTGAAAACAGAGTAGTTTCTTCTTGTGGGGGTAACACATGAGCTGCAGGGAACATGCAGGAAGGTGGGGGGTGGAGAGGGACACAGGAACTGCCCTTTGGTGATACCGCAAACTCGGACAAGCTAACAGCCCTTGGCTGCCGTTCATTGCCCCAAATATTAATGTGCTCTGAAACCCATGGTGGTATCTTGCTGTCAGCTGCAGGGACCGGAGGAAATACCCTGCCCGTGCTGCTGACCCGCCGCTGGACCTGGAGCAGAGGGGAGGGACAGGCGCCGAGGGACGGCAGATTTTAAATAGGCGCAGCCTGAGTCAGCAGCGCAGGTGAATCAGCACTCGCAGGCTCAGATCTTCAAAGACATTTAATCGCTCAATGTCCCTTGAAATCAGTGCGGGTGCCACGGCAGGGTGGCAGCGGCACAGGGCGATGGCGCAGCCTGGCCGATGGGGACTTTGCTGGCGCTGCCCGGCAAGCTCATTTGCTGCCCCGTGCCAGGGCTGCTCCTTGCCTGCCGCCAAAGGGAGCCGTCCCGGGGAGCAAAAGGAGTGGAAACCGCCTCACCCCACACTGGGAGATGGGAGCGCTGCCAGCTCGGTGCCCCAGCACCCAGCCTTGCCTGGGCGCAGGCAGGCCATCACCAGGAAGGGGATAGGAGGGTGGGAGGGGATGGAACCAGCTCTTCCCTGGGTGTTTGCTCTTAACATCAGCTTCGTTGTACCATCAGACTGCATCCACACGCACACAGTGCACTTGCACCTCACCTCTCCGGGCTTCTTTTTTTTTCCTCCACTCTCTAGGAGGAAAGTTGCATCGGCTACCGACATAGCAACCTGCATGGGCAGGGTTGAAGGACCGTCTTTTACACCTCTTTCCCATTTGATATATCCAGTGCCATCACTGTCTCCCCATGGTGGCTCATTTCCATTCTGAAACTTCACCAGTATGTGCCTTTACTGGCAAAATGTTGTACTCCAAAACATTTTTGCTTATCCTACAATGCTGAGTGCACAATGCGCCGAGTTTCTGAGACACTGCAAACGGACACGAGCAGGTTTGCCATTGCCAATACACAGGACTCGCCCTGCTCCGTGGCGTAGGCAAAGCAGGGGTTTTGGCACACCTTTCAGCATGAGGCTTTTATCTCCAGGAGTCAAATATCCTCTCCTCATTTTCCTGGCATTTGCCTGCAATGAGCTACATATCTTCTTTCCCCAGGGGAAGGGCATGCAGCACGCTGGAGTCGCTGGGAGCCCAGCTGTGGCAGGCCTTGGCCAGACAAGACGGCAGCAGCAGCTTTTAGCTCGCAGGGACCCAGGCAGCTCGCGTACTACGCGGTCCACTCAGCCCCGGGCCAGAGGCACAGAGGGTGCCTGGCACCTCCCAGCCCCTGCCCTGCGGGGCAGGCAGTCGTGCCCCATGGCAGCTCCTCTCCAGTGCCCACCCCAGCCCCAACCCCAAGGCAGAGCATGGCGGGGTTTTACATAGCTGTACGCTCTTGGTAGTTTTCTTTCTACCATTCACCAGTCAGAAAGCTGCCTCCTCCTTCCCCTGTTACACTTCTTCTCTCCATCCTGGTTTTCTATCTTTGAGGCGTGACCTTCGCCCACAGACCAGGACGCGGTGTGGTGCAGCGTGTGCCTTCCTCCCCTTCCCCATCACTCACCCAAACCAGAAGCTGTCCCTGTGCTGGCACCGCGACGCAAGGCACTGAGCACCTGCCCGGGGCTGGAGGGGGCTCCCCACAGCTCGCGGACCCCTCGCTGGGGAAGGGTGCGCTGTGCCAGCACCCCATGGTACAGCAAGGAGCTCTGCTCCCTGCTCCCTCCAGTCCCGGGCAGCACTGTGTGCACCCTTGTGCTGCTGCAATACCTTCCTCCTCACGGTTTGTAAGGCACAGTCGCTATTACCGCAAGCCTGTGCCCAGAGGACCAGTTTCTGTGTTTGCTGGGGGGTGCTGGTATCAGGCTAGAGAGCACCTTCGAGCCCCCGCAGTAGCTCGAGGCCGGCGGGGGCACCCGAGGAGCCGGCAGGGCCAGAGTGGTGGGGTTGTGCCGAGGAGGGATTTATTTCAGCTGATCAGAGCCAATAATATCTGACAATATTTAGTCTGGAGCTGCGCACACTGCCAAATTTACAAGAGAATTTGGATCAATTTAAGGGTGAAAGATTGCACTCCCATGGTTGAGATGAAGTAACCTATATACTTAAATAGGAACTGATTCCTGGGATTCAGCCTAGGCTCGTCACTTACACTACGGAAAGGATCTATGCATCCAGAAAAAATACTACATTTATTTGGGGGCCTCTTGAAATTAGTTCCTTCTTGATGAAGGAATGATATGATGATGATATGTTTACATGTCCTCCAAAGCTTTGTTGGCATTAGAAAGAAGGTTTTATCAAAAAAGCACAACTACAATCAGACAAGAGCCAACATAAATCTAGAACAATTTTCATCTGCCCTTCGTAAGTGGAACAGTTTGGTGCCAAAAGGAAGAAAGAATTTGCAGCAGCGTTGGTCAGATGCCAGCACGTTGCTCTGTGCAACACAAGCTACCAGTGTTTTCTTCTTGCTCCTGAATTTTTCACTTTGGGAATTCCAGAGCCACTTCTGAAGGGAAGAGGAATATCTCTGTTTCCATGTCAGTAGGGTTTCTAATAAAGTGATCGCTACTTCCACAATCTGACGTCTCTGCTTCTGCTGAATAAGTGGTGTGAGGTTTAAAGAGGGCTGCTATTACATGTGAACATTTGCTCCGCCACGGCAATGTCACATAAAACAGGCCACAAGCAAACCTATTATGTGCTGAAAAAACAGCTAGCTGGTAAACAAGGCCAGAATGGGAGCTGAGCACCTGCGTGGGAAAAGCTTAGCCAAGGACCTTCATCACTTACGTTCTGAGGACCACGTTTTCATTTGTATGTACAAAATATGTAGTATCTGAGATCTAAATAATTAATGAAAGCACATATAAGGTAAATTGGCCTGAAATATAAATTTTCCTGTGGATTTTTGATTTTTTGTTTTGTTTTGTTTTAATAACAAAACACGGAATAGCCAACAAACTTGAAATTCTTTACCTGCTAAATTGATGCTCACGACTCCCCCATGAGGATAACCTTCATTTTACAGAATGCACCAAAGGGAATGGCAAGGGGAAGCAGAACGCGCAGCGGATATGTACTGACTCCTCACCTGCCTGGCAGCCTTGCAGCTGTGCTTCTGGGCAAAGGACATGTCCTCGTCCCCAGGCCTGCTGTGGGGAGGTCTGACACTGAAAGAAGAGTTCGAGAGCTCAGTGATGGGGAGGACTGTGAAAGGTTTGAAGATTTGGGATTGCTCTCATCCCGGAAACTCCCTTGGAAAGAGAAAGCAGCAAATCTCACAAGAGAAGGGTCTGGTGTGGCTTCCCTCCTGCGGCTGGCTGAGGGCTGGGAGCGCCTGTGTGCACGGTGCTCCTCCTGCTACTGACTGCGGTTCTGCTGCCTTGAGCTGCAAGGCATCCTTGGGGCTAGAAAACTAGCAGAGCTGCAGGATAATAGGCTCGTGGGAGTGCCAGCACTTGAGACTCAAGTTTTCAAAGTTTGTCTTTTTTTTAAAGAACAATTTTTAAACATATTTTTGGGGAAAAAAATTAGGCGGAACTTTATAGCATTTCCTATAAATGACTTAAAAGAGGAAGTTAAAATTCATATGTAGACAGGTTTGTAAGCAGCTGATGTCTAAGCCTATTAAGACCATATAAGTTAAGAGAGTTTCCCCCGCCTTCACAGAGCGGGAGGTGTTGGAACTGCAGAGTACGGTCCCTGCAAGAGGGACCTGTGCATCGGGAAGGAGGAAGGAGTCAGGCCCAGCTCCCAGCAAGCATCCACACATTCAAAGAGCCGAGGACATTGTTGGGAGCTCTTCGTGCCACTCTTTCAAGAGAAAAGGGCCAGGGCCATGCAGCTCATGCTCCTTGGACTGGGAGACCCTTGCAGAAGGGCTCACACCTTCTACTCTGTAGCCTGCATTGCTTGGTAATAGCGCTCGATTAACTCACTTGCAGAAATCTGAGATGAAAAAGACCTCTTAAACCACGCAGCCTGTCCCCAGCTGGAGTTATGGTTTTGCTATTTCAGTTGTGGCTGTTGGTCTGCAGCTCCCATCAGCTCTGCATAATAAATCTCTCCCTAATGAGGCTGCCTGCTTGTCCTTTCCAGTGTGTCCCTGTGCAGCGCTCTGGGAGCAGCTGAGCTCATTGCCCGTCACCCACTGGTATAACGCTTCTCTTGGATTTTGTCTCCCTTGCTGTCTGGTTTCCCTTATTTTCTACTCAGATCTCACAAACTTCTTCAGCAGTGAGAAGAAACTCATGGTTTATCACTAGGAAAGAAAAATCAATAAATATTCCATTTCAGAGAGGAATACTCCTCCCTCAGGGCCTTCCTCTGCCTCCGCAGGCATGTAATTCTATTTAACCTAGAGAATAGAAGGAGAAATTTTCTGCAGTAGTTTTTCTCCCTTTGCTTAGGTGCCTGGAAGCTGAGGTGCATTCCCGTGGGTGCTGGAAAGGCATCAGCTCTCCCTTCCCCTGCCTGTTCATGCCCATTACAGCTCTGTTTTCTCAAGGTTAGGGCTCAGCTATGGTGGGAAAAAGCTCCAAGCTAACCAGTGTTCCCATACAAAACAACTTTCAACACAGACTAGCACAAACGGTCTGGCTCACCCTGTGCAAAGGACCATCATACAATGAGTTCAGGACAGACTACAGTCTAACACTGTAATTCCATCTGCTAAGTCATGAGTCATTTATTGAGTCACTTGTCTTTCTGATTGTGGTAGTTTCAGTATGACTCTAAATGAATCTTGTTTCAAGAAAGTCAGCATGAGTCTTCCTTAGAGGAGATGCAACGGGTGCAAGGGGAAATACCTTCCTCCTTTCAAGGTGATACAGATACACTAATTGACTAAAAACACTAACAAAAAAATTTCCTGCGCTGTAAGTACAATGAAAGCTTTGTAATAAAGCATCTAAGATGACATCCTGTAGAAGCAGAGAGGTTTCCTTTGTTTCTGTTTCTCACAAAAAGAAACCTGTGGTTTGTGAAGAAAAAATGACACACACTAAAAAAAAGGAGAAAAAGTCCCAGAGTCATATGTTGCCTGCTAACCTACACACATTCCTATTGCCTGGTCTACATCCTAATCCATAATATTTATGGTGCTTTACATATACAAACATCTGCAACAGAATGAGTCACCGCTATTTAATAAACATGCAGATTCTTTGTAAAGCTAATGGGTTCGTTTGGGCATGAAGGGTCAAAGTCATAGTGACCCAAAAACTTGGGCCTTCTAAGTTCTTAAAAACCTTGTGGAAGATAAGAAAACAAGTTCTGAAAGTAAAATTAACACCACTGCATTTTGGGAAGGGAGGAAGGAGGCAGATGCTTAGATGAAGAAATGTCATTTCATTCGTGTCCCCCGTCCTTTAGTAAGAGCAGTAAAGAAATGAGAACTGTGCTTCTCACAAACATTTCGATTAGAGGTTTCCTCCGAGGACACTGGCAAGGTGACAGAGCATTCCCTTGCTGCTCATGCAAGTAGGAATTGCTCGACAAGATGCTGCTGGCTGAAGGGGAGCAGTGCTGCTGTCCTCTCCTCGCTTCCCCCATGGCTCCCGGCAGGTGGGTCTCAAGGGGGTCTCCCGCAGAAAAGAAATGCCGGTGCTGTGGTCATGCCCCCTGGATGGGTCCCTGAGCTTTGCAGGGGAAGATGCTGACGGGGTATCTCATCCCACAAGATCTTGCTACAGGGAAGAATTCAACGGCTTTGATCTGGGCTACAACAAACCCTACCACAGCAGAAAAACACCGTGGCTCCACGTTGCCTGGGGGGACTGAAATGTGTCAAATGGCTTCGCAGTGCTGCCTGCCTGCCTGCCCTGCCCTGGGGCACACAGCGCAGGCAGGATCCCACTGTCCCAGCCAATGCTTTGCAGAGCTCACTGCTTCCTAGTGTCCCGCGGCTAGGGAAATGCCTCCGGGCCGATAAAGCCTTACCTGTGAAATCCATAGCAACAAAACACCAAGGAAGGGATGGCAGGATGGCAATCCTATGTCAGTGGCTTCGTTTAACAGTGAAATCCTGACACAGGCATGAAGTAAATAAGCCACCCTCCTCATTGTCAGCCCAGGGCATGACTTCTCTATTATTCCTCCTATTTTGACAGCAGTGGTGCTGAAAGCTTGGAGCTTTTCTTGTTAACAGCTGCCCTGCAAATATGTGCAGGCCCTTTGAGCTCATTTATAGAAAGCATAAGGATCAGTCATTATGAAATTACAGCTAACTGCCACCACAGGGTAGAAACCCAGCCGTGCCCTGGAGGGCTGCACCTCCCAGGGAGAGGGTTGTGGCCGAGTGGGGTTTGTCAGGAGGACCAAGCGACCAGGGCCAGCCAGCAATCTCGACAGCATCTGCAGGGCGCCAGTAAAAAGACACAGTTGGTATTAATAAATAAATAAACTCCCCCACCGCACTTGGCTGCGTTTCATTGGAACTAACAAGACGGTAAAGACAGTGATGTGACTGATGTGACTCGGCATCATTATAAAGCAGCACCCAGAGGGATCTGGAGAACCCATGAAAAACCAAGCTAAGGAAAAGAAAGCCAGCTGCGGTGTGAGATCCACACAAGCTCGGGAAGCCTCCAGGTGGGGCAGAGCCCAGGCAGCCGCAGCGCTCTTAGTACAGCCTCAGCCCCGGGCTGGCCACCCACTGCCTGGGCTGCCTGCGCTTCCACTGGGCCACCAGCACTCATCAAAATGAATCTGCGATGGATGAGCAAACGCCCCGGGTGGAGGAAAGCTGATTTTGGCCAGCTGGCCTTGCCCCTGCCCGGGGCAGGCAGGCAGACCCCGTCCCGCTGGATCCCTGCATGCTGCAGCCCAAGCAGCCGTGACGCTGGGTGGGGGGTATCAAACTGCTGGGGCAGCCAGGGCTGGACACCAACCCACATCATGAGCATCCTCATACTCTCCTTTCTGTTTCATTTCGTCTGTCTTTTTCCCTTTTAATGGGGATGTAAAGTAGGTCACAGCTCAGAGCAGAGGTCCCAGCTGTAGAAGACAGCACTGAAGTGATTAAAGACGTTCAAGGATCTCCTCCCACCCAGAGTCCTCCTCTCCTCTGGCACATTTTTTCCTTCCTGAGGGCAGGCACAGTGAAACACTAATTCCTTTAAGCTGCCCCCCAAATGACACCTTCTGACTGCTGCTACATTTTTGCAGGCATTTAAGCTCCCTGACAGTGAAGACTTACAGGCAGGAGTCTTTACACGAGGATGTTTACAGCCTCGCCAGCTAGCCAAGAGTTTTAGTTCCATATTCCCTCACAGCGTGTTTATGTGTAGTATCTAAAATGACATTATTATTATCATCCTGAACGCAGCTTAAATTTCTGGAGTGTTTTTTTTCACCTTTAAATCCTAAAGCACTTGACAACTGGTACATGCTCATTACATGACGCATATGTTGTGATTTGTTCACCTGTCACAGGGATACACCTGCCTCTGAAGTTACGCTGCGTTCCTCATAATCAGGATGCTTATGCGTACACCCGCAGGTATGCACTCACATCTGTGCGTTTGGCTTCGACCAATCTACGGTGCAACTTTTCCATTGAAATCCTCATTTACCTGTTTAAGGTGGCAGAAGTCGATGGACAGAAAACCACTGGTCTGGCTTAGTGCCACTCCTCTGGTCAGTTAGAAAATAAAATTCTGATTCCTCAGGATGGAGGATTGGGCTTTTTACAGAAACAAGTTGAAAACAGGGAGAAAGGAGAAACTAACCCACTGACACAGGTCCTCCTGGGTTTAACAGCACAACTTCATTTTCTGTTAGTGGGAAAAGTGCCACTGAAACCTCATGCCGCACAATAGAGATTCCTACTGTTACATGAAAACTACTTGTGTAAAATGGCCTGGAAACCCTTAAGATCTCTCTGACTTGGTCACCACAAATTCCTTAATACCAACATAGAAATAAGATATAATCCTGAATAGAGGTAAATTTCGATTTCTTAGAATGGCTTTAATCCAAAAGTCTTGCATAATCTTAAAGGATTTTTAAAAGGCTCTGCACGGATCCTTGAAATCTTAATAAAAATTAGGTTGCTCCCAGGTTGTTTAAGGGACAACAATTCTGAAATGCAAATGCTGGGTATAATCATCTGCTGGATGACTGCAGCTAGCTAAGTCACAGGAGTTTTCAGTCATTTTTGGAAGCAAGTATAGGAAAATGTATATACCAAAGGGACTGAAGTTTGGACAAATTTTGAGCAAATTTGCTAAACTAATAGCTTTTATGGAAGGACTCCAAACCTGCTTCGCTAAGGAAAGAAATAGAGTTGGGGCTAATCCCCTTTCTTGTAACTCGCAAGCACGATGTAAATACAGATGTGCAAAGCAGTTAAAGACCAGAAAGAACTGCCTGGAGATTGCGCCCTGCCTCGGGCTATCGGGAGTCCCTCTCCTTCTATTTTACTTGGAACTGGCAGTTTTCTCAGTATTCTTTACACAAACAGAACAAATTTTGCTGTTTCACCTTGTTAACTGAACATGTGGTGTGAGGTCAGCAACAGTCACGCAGCCTATCTATAACTGTCTGCGCTCACATGATGCGACGGCTCCAAAGAGAAGGAACATAAACAGGAAATTGGGCAAAGTGACTCTTTTAGTAGGGGACCACAACACCGCCTTTTTTTTTTTTTTTTAAACTAAACCCTTCAACAACACGCTGTCAGACCTAATGAAGAAAACCAGAGTAGCCAGCAGGATCAAAATAAAAGCCGCAAATGTTTACGCTGTAACACTTTTGCCTGATCATAACAATATGTGGTTCAATGTAGGGAAATGAGCCCGCGCTCAGGGTTTTGCTCAGCAGCTCAGCTGATCTCCCAGCTTGGTGCACACAGGAGTAAAAAGACGTCTCCTCCACATCCACTTTGGGCCAAATCTGGACTGTTCTTTTTTACATCCTTATTGAATTCACAGCTACATGCTGCAAAGGTTTTGACCTTTGCACTTCATTTCACTCCTAAAACTGCCTGGAGAAAGGAAGCGTGCAGGAGGCAAGCAGAAAAACAGGGAGGAGGCACACATGTGTGGGAGGACTTGTCTTAGAGAGCAGGTCGCATTTGTTGAAAATAAGAACCAACCTTTCTGAACATATGTACAAAGATAGAAAGAAAAAAAGAAATAGGTCCAATATCATAATAGCAACTATCTAGTATCCAGATGAGCTCTGGATTTAGGCACGTGGAGGGGGGCACTGATTTCACTGCATGCCCCTAGCTATACAGACTCTGAAGACCTCTTCTGGGATCTATTGGCTTGAAATCAGTCCCACGGGAACCACCGGCCTTTGCGGTGACATTTAAACTCCACTGATGCAAATGGCAAAGCTCCCATTTGCTCTGAGGAGGCCAGGTCCTCCTCTTGACAGGAAGCTCTGAGAAATGCAGAGATTCCCAAAAATGGAAACACGATATGAAGGAATTATCTGAATAAAGAAAATCTGCCTCTGGACTGACGAGGAGCCTTTCTATCAAGCACATCAGAAGATGAACTCTCCTTTCATGGGTCTAGCCTGGTTTTTGTGGGTTACACACAGGCTGCCCTCAACACTGAACCTTCTCTAGCCAGAGAGCAAACATCTACGGGTGGCTTCAGGCATGGTGAAAGACCTCGTTTTGGGGGAAGGCAGGCTGCCCCCATAGCTGTTAACCTGGCCATGCCTGGACAGGGCAGGCAGCATGCAGCGCAAACACCGATCGGCTCTTACAGCAACACGGCGCAGAGCCAGTGGGGGATTTCGGCTCCCAGCAGCGCTGCTGGCTTCAGCGGGCGCACACCCTGCGAGACTGGGCACCACCAGCAGGCTGCCAGGTCTCCTGTGGGAGCAGAGAGTGTCTGGCACGTTGCGAGGGCTGTCAGAATACCACCAGCAAGAAAATGAATTATGATGAAATAAGCCGGAATTTGGAAAGGTCCGTATTTGTCACAGAAATGCGATTCAAGAAATTGGGTCTCTCCAGTCTCAAACTGGAAACAGTGCTGTGTGATTCAGATGCTCAGCCGAAGCCAGTCATCACTGGCCAGATTCCCTCACTGCATATTTACAGAAAACAAACCAGATTATAAACTAAGAGTTATTTGTCAGACCTATTTAGTAAATACCATAATTGCATTAAAGAGTACACTAAGAGTGTCGGTAAGACACAAAGCAAAACACATGGTGAAATGCGTTGGATGAAGCCTGTTCCTATATTGCACGTACGGAAGTACAAATGTGTTTTACAGGGGGGTATATTAGGTGGCCCATGCTACCTCTAGAGGGGGATGAGCTGAACCTCAACAACACTGAAGGAGGCTGGAAGTGCTCAATAGCTGGTTTTACACCCATTTGCTCATTTCAAAGTACAATATTAGAAAACCAGCTACGCTAAGGAATTTAAAAATCTATTTTGATTGCACTTCTGCTGTTTTCAGCTGTCTTCTCATCAACTAAATTGTGTTGTTTTACCCTTAAGTATTCTGCTAGGCAATGTTACATTTCCAGAACTGAGTTTTCTTCTTCTTTAAAAGCCATCTTAAATTAATCTCTGCTTTGCACTTCACAGGAGACTGAGCTGGTTTTTAAACATTTTTAGAATTATTTTTTCATTTTCCTTAGTTTGTGGAAAAGTGGTCATCACTCATATGGCTCATAATACACAGCATCCACTGCCTGTCATTTTTTATTTTAAAATATATAAATGTTAGGAAAAATATAAGCCATGCTCCCTGTGACAGGTTTTCTTTTGTTTGTTTAAGAATTTTCTCTGACTTTTCAGAATTTTTTTTTATTGCCGTTGTGCCCTATGTCTCGTCCGAGAAAACAGGGTTTTCAGGGCTAAGGGTTTGAAGAAATAACACCCTGCAAGCTCCGCTTTCCTTCACATTTTAGGTGCATTTCTCAAAGTCAGCTGGTTAAAGTCAGCTCGAATATCCAAACATTCATCATGTAAACTTCCCCTGCTTATGAGATAACTGCACATTTCTCCGCTCCGCTGTGGGAAGGCAATGCTGCCTGTGAAATTCTGCAGACCTGCGCTTTTTTTCTCAGTGTATTGTTTCATGCTCTGCCTACTTCACACCGGCCCGTGGAGCGCAACGCTCCAGTGGAGCTGGGAATGAGCACCAGGGTGCAAACCCAACGGCCTCTGGCACAGGCTCAGGACCATGCGCCCGGGTTCTGAGCTGTATCGCTCATCCTCAGTCCTTTCTCTTTGCACCTCCTGAGACGGGTCCTTCCAATTGCAAGTCACATACAGGTTACGTTTTCTCAGTCCCCTGTTACTGCTGCAACTTCTGTCTCGACGTGAAGACATGTACGTGCCCTGGGCTGGCATACCCTGTATAGCACTGCTATAGAAAAAAATCAGCACGGCAAATAAAGTGCTAACAGCATACTTAATGTTTATCTTAATTTGCATGGCTTCTCAAACTTCCCTTGCTGAACCAAACGATGAAATCACAACGTGTTCAGAAATATTAAATCATTTCCTCAACATCTGAATATAACAGGCTGCAAAAGGAAAACAATTACATTTGGCACATTGCACACTTTATCTTTAACACTCCGAGTTCTGGTATCCCTTCATATTTACAGGCTTGTACTCCGATCACAGCAGCATTAAAAACAACTATGTACCATGATTTATTTCCTAGGAAATCCCCCGGACTTGCCAAACACCAGCTCTGCCTGGACAGCCTGGGTTTCAGATGGCCACAGCAGTGCCCAACCCAGGCAGCAAGTTCAGGATGCCCCAAACCAGCTTCCTACCTGCTGGCCTGTGGGCAGCAGATCCGTGTCGCTCAGGTATGTGCCTAACCCAGTACTGGGTAGTGTCCTGCTGTCTCCGTGGTGCAGAAAGCCCAAATTTAACATGGCACTAAAATGATGAGGTGCAACGCCTGACTGTGCATCCGCCTCTGCCTCCTCACTATCCACCTTGACCCTGTGCCGGTGTGAGTGTCTGAATTTCCCCACTCTGGCCATGCGGAAAGGGAAGGGCAGGAGCGGGGCTGCTCCTCACCAGCTGGCCGCAGTCCTCCCTGTGCCGTGAAGGGCCAGGTCCCACGCGCGTGAAATCCTGGGAGGGCTGCTGGGTGCCAGGGAGGGCAACAAGGGCTCCCCAAATGGTAAAAAAGAAAAAAAGTGCTCATTTCTGCAGAATCCCATGGATTTCACATCCAGAGTGGTTCACTGCTGTGAGGTGACTGGTGGCACGATGACACTTCTGCGATACCAGCGTCATGACAGGCTCGAGTGGTGTGGCTTGCCCCAAAGCAGCCCAGGCTGGAGGGAGTTGGCAAGCCTGCGCTCGCAGGCTGTCTGGCTCCTCAGGCACGGCCAAAATGTGCCGGTTCCTCTGTGAAGCTGCAGCTTGCAAAAGGATGGGCCAGCTTTCCTGAGCAGGTGCCTTCTCTTTGGGGTTACGTTCGGCCAGTTGTCAGTGTTTTGTAATGCAGATTTTTTGCGAGTACAGCAGGAGTAAAACTCTCTGCCAAACTCCACAAATAGTGGAACAGTTTGGGAGTAAAAACAGATTTCAGAAATGAAAGTTCAGCTTGATCTATTGGGAACAACGTGCAATTAATGTGCTCAGCAATATCTTAAATATGAGCAATGTGGGAGAAGGGTAATAGCTCCCTTTCTATCATTTTTCAGCCTGTCAGAACACTAATCTATGAAACGCCAGAAGTCAGATTCTTAGTAAATGTAAACTGGTAAACGTGGTTGAAGGCAGTGGTGTTGTGCAGCTTATCCAGATCTTAATCGTTTTTAAACTGTAAAACTATCAGAAGAGTATGTGCTTGTGGGATGGTGAAATAGGATCAATGTTACTGTTACAAAAGTGAGGATAATGAGCCAGCTGGGTTTTTCCACAGTCATTTTCAAAACTACAGCGTTTATTTCTGCTTTTCTGCAACTTCTTCTCTATCTCTTCTCCTCCCTTCCCTATCCCCGTTTTTTGTGGTTTTTGCACTCTGAGCTACACCCAGAAAATGAGGTCACCAAGGAGCAGAAAGGACGTGGATGCAGTCTGTGACTGCATCATTTTCTGCGTGCGTGCTGCCGTCTGCCTCCCTGCTGCACGCCCCGGTCAGGGCGGGAACACCAGAGCTCCCTGGAGGCAGCGAGGGAAAGGAGCGGGGAGGAGGAGAAGGCGTCGAGACCGGACTGCTGCTGTGTGGGGATGTCCCACCGCCTCTGCTGCTGGCGCTGAATGAACTGGTGCTCCCCAGAGGTAAACGGGATGCTGCTGCAGGGAGAGGTGCCTCCCCATGCCCTCCCGGTGCCTGCAGGTAAAGAAATGAGTGATCCTTCGAACCCAGGCTGCTGTGTCCTGCAAGCATGAGGTTGGCAGGGCCTCTTATGCGTCCACCCGGCCGCCCTCTCCTATGTCAAGGCTGCAAGAAAGTGAGGAATACAAAGAGCTCCACTAGGTCCTTGGCCATCCCCTTTCCTCCCCGTTACCCTGCCTCACCTGAGTGCCTGTGAGTGACGATGCTTCACAGCCCCATGTGCCTTGGGCAGCCCCTCATAGCCGGTCACAGCAGGTCAGTGCCACCAGCTCTGTGCAATGGCCACCTACATGCCTTCTGCCCAAATGTATACATCTGTACGTTTGCTCCCCCTGTGCCCTGAAAGGGGGGGAAGCATCTGAAGCACATCTGGGGCACCTGAAGCACATCTGGCTCTAGCCCTGGTGAGGCTATAGGGCTCCCCGGGACGACGCAATCCCAACCAGCTGGCAAGGCCACGCGCTGCGTCGGGGCGAAGGGCCCTCTCTTGACCTTGGTAATGACCATGAAGTCTGCGACCTGCTTTCCTCTGACGGGAAGAGTTTGTCAATTGGTCTTAAAACCATACCTCACCCAGCCCAAATTTTATAAATCTTCAAAACCGAAAGTGTACAGTGCTCTGCATAGTCTTCAGTGCTTGCCTATGCTTCAGAAGGAAGTGAATGTAAGCGTGGCTGATGTTAATGCTAACATGATGCTGTCAACTTGAACTGCAAAACAGGAGCTGAAGTGAAATTCAGGCTGGCTTGGAGTTCCTCTGCTGATTTTTGGAAACATATAACCTCATTTTCAGTTTTTAAGTGGGTTTTATTGCTTCTAATCTCATGGGAGAGATTCATGAAGACAGAGAAACTAACAGCAGAAATGCCAAGACAGCCTTATACACTGAGATCTGCTCAAACCACAAAGTAGACACATAAAAACTCCAAATTCTCCACAGATATAACCATTTCCTGATCAGCTGAATGTGCAAGCAGAGTTAATCCACAGGGCTCTCCTGTCTGTGTGGAGGGCACTGCACTTCCTTCCCAGTGAACGCTGAATTCTCCTCCTCCTCCCACCTGCGATGCCCCAGTCGCAGAAGGGTTAAATAACTGAACGTTTGTGCCCAAAAATTTGCTTTTAGCTTGCCTCAGTGCAGATCCTTGACAGTCAGTGCCTTCGCACTGGCAAAGAAACCACTGCTCAGAGCATTTGTCTTAGGGAGGGTGTGGAGACAGACAGATTTACAACAAAGAAACCATATGAAACATCCTCGGCTCCGGGCTGAACCCACAGTGTTCAGTCTATTAGAGAAAAACAAATAAGACTTTCCCTGTTGCTTCCCTCACTTGAAGTGTGTTCGGGAGCTGTGCGGATCGGTTCAGCCCTTTTCATAAAGAATACAGTATCCTGGAGGAGAGTGAGCTGTCCGGCACCGGTGGGGAGTAGAACTTCGAGGTTTTTCAGCAAGTGACTGAAACACATTTCCAGGCCAAACGAGGTACCGGGGTACCAGCAGGTGACAATGTGCCACATCAGCGAGAACGGCACAGCTCACAGCTGTGTGGGCACCGATGCAGGCCTTAGCCACCATTGTTTTTAAGTGCCATTCTCTGTAGCTCTGCACATGCACACAGGAGTTATAGGTCATTGCAGGTCTCTTTTTTTAACAGGTCTCAAATCCACTTCTATTTTGGCAGGCAATGTTTTGCCCCCTGGTTCTGCCATTTAGACTCCTGCCTGGTTAATTTAGGAGCGACAGCACGTGGTATCACAGGCCTGTTGGCGCTTGCAGGTAGTGGCGGGAGAAGGGATGAAGACTGTGTTTAAATAGGGGTCATTTCAAGAGTGCCTGTGTCCTAGGAGCAAAGCAAAAGTAGAGCAATAGTAAGTGTTTTCAAAGGGAGAGTTAAAGTGAGAGCTACAAAGGGAGAGGAGGGGAGCCCCAAACGGGCAAGAAAATTGGAAGGACAGGAAGGGGAGGAGCAGGAAAGCTGAAGGAAAAAGGACAAATAAAAACAAACTGCGGAGATCACGGAGAGAAAGGACTGGGCTCTTCAGCTCAGCAGGAAGAACCTCAGTGAGGAGCAGCTCCATCCCCAGCAGTTCACATCACCACCACCTGCAGCGCGCTGATAGCAAACCCCTGCCCCGGGATGAGGGAGGCACGGCCGGCACAGCAGTCCTCCCAGCTCCTCAGGCAAGGGTTTCTCAAAATCACACCCAAGTTTTTACTATGGGTGGAGTAGCCCCATCGTGCTCTGAATCATCAGGCCGTGGGCTGGCCATTGTGTGCATTGTTATGAGGTATCTTCTTTGCTAAAGCCAAGCAGAAAAGCCTGCAAAGCAACAGGAGGGAAGAGGCTGTTACTGAAATCCTATGAGAACAGTGAGGAATGATGAAAGACTACGCCTCATGTCCCTGCTTTGATTGCATGAGCAGCCACTGCAACAGCGAAGTGTCCAAAGCACTGCGTGGCGGGCATGGCCAGGCCTGGGCAGCTTGGAGAGCTGGCTCTGGAGCACCTGGCTGCTGCTAAAGAATTGCAGAGAGCCCTAGAAACCTCCTGTTTTGCTAGTACATCGCAAGCAGAGGGCAAGAACTAATCAGGACTTGTGTTAATTAAGCTGCCTATTGCTGGGAGAGGATGGGGATGTGGCTGGATGCCAACAGCAATATGGTAGGCGGGATCAGAGGGCTCCGCTGACTCCCAGAGAAAGTCTGCTTTGGTAACTTGGTAGTTACACTTTCCTTCTTCCCCCTCCCAGGGTTTCTTGTGAACCGATGCAGCCCGTGAAGCCCTTTCGGAGCCCCATGCACCTCCACCTCCTCTGGAGACGTGTGGGCAGGAGCCACCAGGCCTGCCAGGAGGGCAGAGCCGTGGTGGGACGCAGCCGCTGGGCTCACGCTCCCCTCCGCTCAGCCCTGCCGTGGCTCTGCGACGGCTAGGGCTGCTATTGCTGGCAGAGCTACAGCCTGGTGTTTTTTGACCTTTTACTCTTCCAGAGATAGAAATGGGATTTGTCTGAGGCTTGCAATAACTTCCTGCGATTGTGCTGGAGAGGGCTAGTCTGGCTTGCTAGATAGCTGTGTCTGTCGAGCTGGCTTAGGAACGGAGAAAGCCTCTGCTCTGTGACTAAGCTGAAGACAGATTTAAAAGATCCCAAAGACACCACATGTGCCTTAGAGAAAAATAAGCTGATAGCACCGTACATTGTCTCCAGTAGGACAACTGGGCCTGGGCTGCTTCTGGGTTTCAGCATTAGCCATTACAGGAGAACCACTAACAACCCCTAAAGCAAATGGTGTCTGTATACTGATAGTTATTCTTCAGATGCTAACTTATAAATCCTCTCCAGATCAGTGAAATATGTGTGTCTGCATGTGTGGGAAAGTAGGTAATGGTCTGAAAATTGATCCTTTGGGAGGATGAGAGCAAGTAATAGTTGTGCAAGCTTTCCCCTCCTCCTCCAGCTTTCCTCTGCCTCCGAATGCAGCCAGCGCCGTCAGTGATGCTGGGCAGACGCTGAGGCTGAGGTGAGGGAGGACTGCTCTGCTTTCCCTGCATCTTTAACAGTCTTCTGCATCTTTTTCGTTACATCTTTAACTGACTTTTAGCAGCCTTTAAAAGTGACATTGCCAGGTCAGATGTTTTCAGCCCAACTGTTTGGCTGAAGAGGAGGAGGAGCTTCATTGCCTTTGCTAGGCTGATGGCTCTGGCACTGGCTGGGGTGGGGGGACACCTGGAGAAAGGCACCGGACCGCTCTCTTCCCGACCATGAAAGAAGATAATAGCTACAGTCTGACAAACCCATGCATCCCTGGGAATTCAAAAAAGGGCTATAGGCAGACATGGTATTGTAATACTCCTTGATGGCCTTCATCCATGACCCTGTTGCACTAGACAAAAAAGACAGGTTTTGACCCAAGGAGTTTACAATCACAACTAGTGCACTGGAGTTTGTAACGGCGCTTGCAAGAGCTCCAGTTGCTCCCAGGTAAATAAGTGCCAGCCTGCACAACCAGGCCACGCTCCATCTTAAGCCCTAGATAAAGCTTTTACGTAATTGTTCGGCACTCGAGCTGTCATTACTGTCCTTCCACACACCAGCTCTGACAGACCGTGCCACTGCTGGTAAAGGCAAGGTAGAACCTAACCTAGATGGTCTGTTGTCATTTGGCAGAGCTTTTGGGAGCTCCCAAAGAATTAAGGAAACATGTACTTCAAACAAAGGCTTTTCAAAGCAAGCTTTTAGTTGTTTCTTGTAATTTACTCATCAGTAGGCACAATCACTATGTGCAAGTCATGTGTACTAGTGTTCTCCTGCGTGACTCACCCGCAGACTGGCTGCTTCTGACTCTCTTTTCTCAAAATTTGGGGTAGGAATGATCTTGGCCTTTTACTGATACTCCTTTGAACAACTGAATATATATCACCTGGTGGTGATATAAAATTTAACACAGAAAAAACCACCTAGCTTATTTGTAGGTAATTTCACATAATTAATTAATTTTAAATCCTTTAAAAAGTTTTTAAATGTTTTTGTGCATTTTACTGAATTCCAATTCCATTCAAATGCAGCTTGTTTCAAATCACATAAAATAATCCCTGTTGGGGGAAAGCAAGCTTTCTACAATGGTACCTCTTTAATATCAAAATTATAATATAAAGAACATGAGTAATTGTATATTAAGCTACACAAATGCCTAGGTATTTATGGATGGATATAGAGTATCTCTGTTAGCAAAAATAGTGCGTGCCACATTTATTCTAAAAGCTCCATTTAGTGGTAAATCATTAGACAGCCACTAATGAAACTGTATTTCAAGGAAATAAATGAAAAAGTACCTGTGGGAAAAAAATAGATTAAGAAATTATAATTTAATTCAAAGATTTCTACCTTCTTATTTAAATTATTACAAAAATCAGTGATATCACTGCTCTATGCAAATTAATGCTCTATATAGGAAAACTTCCTCAAGACGATTGGCCTAGTTTGGGGAAGTATCATGAAGGGAGCCATTGAAAATAAAAATAAAACAACTAGTACTCCCAGATTGAAAAAAACTTGTAGCCTGTGATCAATGGTGTTGCATGCAATGCTCTTTTTCTACCCTCAATCACATACGTCAAAAACGCAGTGACAGACTGTCATGTCATGGGGCATCTATTCACGCACAGTTTAAAAGGTATCCGAGGGCTGAGTAATTAGCCTTTCTTACCATACCTTAATTCCAACAATTCGACCCAATAATTTTGCTTGCTGTACAGTAAGAAGCCACCATACATCTTCACAAGGACCACGAGAATAATGCACGTTAACAGATTCTTCTGAGCTTCTCATACGCGTGGGTTTTCCCCCCTGCTCTCACTGTTAGCAGACTCTGAGCTGGTGATTACAGTCACAATTCAGACACATCTAGATTTTTATTTAAGAACAAATATGCAAATATGCCTGATATTACTTTATCATTAAAAAGACCAGGTCATGGTATATATGTAACAGTTCACACTTTGGTGAGCAAGTGTAAAGTAGGCCAGCGATGAGGGTGTCTATCTAGGCATAATATAATTCATTGTGTAGGTGTGAGAGCAGTCTTACCATACCAAAACCAACAACAAATCCCCAAAATAAACAACACCAAAAAAAGATGCAAAGCACTGCAGCTCAGCTCCCTGTAGACTTAGGCTGTTTCTCTACTATACCAGAAAAATAGAGCCCCAGAAGAGAGAGCCTGTTACTCAGACTTGCTTCAGACTTCAGCTCTTTTTCTGCACGGTTTCGCTCCTCATCATGAAGCATCCCAGGGTTTATTTTTCCATCCAGAGCTCTTGGGCCTCTGACACAATCCCAGATAGGCACGCCACACTGCGAACAAACCCAGGTGGGCATCCCACACCATGGCACTGTGCGGTCCTTCTGCATCGAGATGCTCTCTCATGGTAACAGACAAATTTCATGTCAGCAAAAATGTTAGATTATCTTGAATTTCTCTGTGCATTCTCATGAAGTTGCGGGAATTCTTTGCAAAAAATAGTCTGCAGGTTGGTTACAGAGCTGAGAGCCCCCTGCCCCGTTCCTGAAGATACACACCTTCCAACACTTCAACAATTATTTGCTTTTGTTTTTTGACCTAGTTCCAGGCTTGCCCACAGGGCCCGAAGCTGTGCCGCTGTGATGCCACAGCCCCTGGTACTCTGTCTCCACATTGACAACAAAACTCAACACGATCTGCTCTGTCCACAGAGCAATGATCATGTCAGGAGCTGTAAGCAGAAGCGTGAAGTTCACAGTCCCACAAAAAGTGATGTGAGATAAGGGCTGTTTGAGCACAGAGCAAACAAACACCCTAGAGCACTTTGATCCTGAGACTTCAGCATAATTAGAAAAGACCCTATCTCTCAAATCCAAAAGGATAAGTGCAGTATTTAACCTCCCAAATTCAACCTGACAGAAACTCTTCTGTAGCAGGCTGTTTCCTGAGGGTACCAAAAAAAGCCAAATCATTTATAACCAAATAATTTGCCCTCCAAGTTTAGATCCCAGTTCCAGAAAGTACTTGAGCACACGCTTCACAGCAAGCTCAGGAATAGTCTTTGACCTCATTTAGACTAAAATACTTTAAGGAATTGAGCCTGCATTTTTTGGGCTATAGCCCAAGCTTTCCCTGCCGTTTTCACTGCCCAAAGTCTGAGCAGTGCCTAGCAAGATGAAGTGAGAATCTTGACTGCAACTAAGTGATGTGCTCCTATTTAACCATCTTCTCGCTTCAAAGACAGTGAAGGTTTTCTTTCTGAAAAATGCTATTTCACAGTATGTATTTGAAACGTATGCATTGTGTACAGTATGAAACTGAGAGGACACTTCCTTTTCTAATGCAAGAGCCATGCACCGCAGAGAGGCAAGTAAGCACCATACATGAACGTATGCATGAGAGGTACATGGAAATCTTGTTGGGTGTTGAACGTTGGATGCCCACTAATTTTGATTTGCAAGTGGGCCATGCAAAACCAGCAGGCACGATTAACCTCTCCCTGTCCAGGAGCTGCCCGGGAAGAACTCTCCCCAAGGTTCAGCAGCAAGAGTGAGGCAGGGTTTGCTTCTGCAAGCCTTGCAATGGTCCCTTAAGTATTTCTTTGGAAGTGGTTGAGTCACCATCCCTGGAGGTATTTAAAAGACGTGTAGATGTGGCGCTTAGGGACCTGGTTTAGTGGTGGACTTGGTAGTGTTAGGTTTACGGTTGGACTCGATGATCTTAAAGGTCTTTTCCAACCTAAATGATTCTAAGATTCTATGATACAGGGATCTTGGGGTATGGGAGCTCAGACTGTATAAATAGAAGAGCTGTTTGTGCTCTGAGTAAGGAAGTTTAAATTTGACCTGCAATGAGCGTGTAAGGCTGCACAGAGGAAGGGCTTTCTCCACTGCTGTACTCAGAGCAATCTCTCTTTTGTCTCAAAGGCCACTGTGGCTATGACTCACACACAGCCATCAGACTATTAACACTTTTATTCCAACTAGTTATTTCTGGCTTTCGGCAGTCAAAATACCTAAATGCCCAGAGTGCTTCCAGTGTAACTATAGAAATTACAACAACAAACAACAGCAGCTCGACCCATGGGTCAGCTGAAGCCAAACTCTGAATCACACACTTATTTTTTACCTATAGTTATGAAAAGGAATTTAAGCCTGGACAACAAGGCGGTACATTTCCCAGCTACCTAGAAGATGCTCAGTCAGAGAAGCTCAGCGCAGGTGGTGTTAGATGCTCACCCCTTCCACGGGAGATGCTAGCCGAGGGGTGGGTTCTGCACAGCTCCCTTGAATAACAGGCAGCCCCCAACCAGAATATCATCAGACACGCTTTGTAAATCCACTTGAGGCTAATGGACTGTATGAATGTTGTGAACCGATCTTTCTTCTTCTGTGTATTCATAATCCATGTGTTTCAGAGAGCTCGTTACAGCGTTTCTCACCATTATTTTCTTAAGTTACAGGAAAGATTTTGTTCAAGCTCTAGACCTCCTTTACACTTTCAGTCTTCCTATGCCTGCAGCAGTGGTCAGTCTACTATCAATCAGCTGTGTCAGTAATTAGAAACTTCAAGATGGAAGGGGTAGGCTCTTCTAGAAGAAGCCAGAATGCAGTCAAATTAATTACCTTGTGTCCCAAAAACTTTACCTTTTATTTGTAACTGTAATATATTTGCTTATGCAAGACTGTATTGTATTGCTGCTTCAGCACAATGGGTTTCAACTCTTCTCCCTCTCTAAAAAAAATTAAAATTTACCATATATTTTGATTTTTTATGGTATTATAAAGAAAGGCAGCTCCGTAACCAAACACTTTCCAAGTATGTAAACCAAAGGCTGAAGTGCAATGTGAGAAACCAGATTCATCACAAATGAAGAACAAAGCGGTTTGAACTTTAGAATGCTTAACTCTTAATTATATAAATGTCTGACCCAATCTCTGGAGACCTGTAAAAGTGCAAAGAATGCCTAACAACTCTGAATATAGAGGGTCATATATATTTTAAACAAAGACAACAGTCATTGATCCTTCAGTTGTGTTTCTGTTTTATTTATTCTCTATAAAAACAACTTTGCTAAAATAGAGGGCCATGAAGTATGTCTTATCAGCAAATAAAAGAGATCAGAATACAGTGGAGCAAGACCTTTATGATTCACTAATAAACCATGAGAGAAAAACACCAGTCTGGAAGCATCAAACCTCCCAGCAGAGCAAGGACCAAGAAAATGTCTAACAGGAGCAGCAAAGCTAACTTGGTGAGAGCTCACAGTTTGCTAAAGCCATGTGCCTCTTCCTAACTGAAAACGATCTAAGCTAAATTAAATCCAAAAGCTCAAAGCTGACAAAAATAAACCAATACACTAAAGAGGAAAAGGAAAAATATAATGAAGTTACTGTTTTCTTCTGGCTTTCATTAAAACAACCCAGTGCAAAGCGCTGTCTACAGACTTGAAGCCAGAGTTGCACAGAGGAGAGATATTCTGCCCTGCGAAGCTTGAGATAATTCTTGCGCATGATACGCCAAAAGGGTGGCCCTGAATGAGAAGAGAGATTTTCTTTCAAGGTGTTGCCCTTGTTGTCTGGGTGTTGCACACAGCAACAGTGCAGAGAACAGCACATACAAAGGATGTCTGTAAAACCATGGTTGTCACGGGCATTCGGGGATGGGCACCGTGTTTGGAACCTTTACAGCTTTCTACTGTGGATTAACTGACATTTTGAATAACAAATCTTTCGCGTTCTGTAGGGAAAGACAAGGTTCATCCTTGTGCCATTCCCCAGGTCCTTGCTGATTTCCAGGGCAGGGATACCGTGGGAGTTCCCTTCAATGAGAAAACTGAACTAGTAAAATCCCTTCCTCTGATCCCTCCTACCCCAACAACACAGAATATCTTTGAGTAAAAATGGAGCCACAGTCACAGGCATTAGCAGATACAAAAGAGACATCTGAAAGCAGTGGTTGTACACAGAAAGCAGTAACTGCTTTCCTTTTTTAGACTTCATGGCTTATTTGTTTAAACCACAAAGAGGCATTTGCATGCTACCCATTTCTTGTCAGATATGAAAAAATAAAGTAGAAATAAATGCAGAGCAAGTAACACCTCCTGCTAACTTTCAAGGTTAATTTTAACTCATGAAACACCTTAGCACAGGTCCATCACTGGAATTTACATTTTTAAAGAGGTCAAAAGTATGATCAAAAATGACTTTTCAAAAATGTGAAAAGAAACAGCAGAACCCCAACTATTATCTTTTCTTATTTTAAACTTCATCCCACACGTGACACAAATTTAGATCTGAATGAGGAATTACTCCTACTCTTCTCCTTCGCTTATGACTCTTTCTTACCATGTTTTCCAGAGAAGCAGTTTGTAAATGTGACTTGTTAGGATGCAGTGTAAAAAGTAACATGTATGCTGCAGTCAGTAACCCAACCAGGTTGTGTGTCGATGATGCGGTTACTAAAATGTTAAATCTAACTTCTAGATTCAAATGAAGCCAACTGGGAGGTAAAATATCCCCTTTTTACCCAGGTGAAATACCTGGTCAGGACAAAGATTTGTGTTACAAAAGCACATGTTGCTAAATCAGCCAGAAGTAGTGGATTCTAAAATATAAGTTTATGGACTTATAGTTTTGGTTTTTCAGCCAAAGAGTAAGTGTGGCTGTAGCATAGATGCGGGCCGTCCAGAAGACATTGACATGGTGCTGATGTTTTTAGGAGGCTTTTAAGACAGGCTGAGAGAGATGGTAAAAGACAAGCATACACGTGAACTTGTGAGAAAGTTTAATGAGTGATCTCCTTCTGCAGATAGAAAAGCTTTTCCTATGTAGAAAATACTTTTTTTAATAGTTTACAAAGCCCAGGAAGCATCATATGGTGATGCTGTCTTGATGTTTGTGAAGTTATTGCAAAATACCAGGGAGCTGTTTCCCAGGGGTATGCCAAGGGAAGTGCCTCTTCTGTTCCCAAAGACTCTGATTTAGAGGGAGAAAACAGTATCACACTGGAAGATGATGAAAGGCATCCTGGCCTTCACTAACAAGGGGAAAAATTACTTTTCTGATTTCAGCAGGTTACAAGAATAATCAGACACATACAAAAACCACGTGTACTGTGCACGATAAAGATAAGCGATACAATGTAATGTCTCAAACTATGGAAGTATGCTGAAAACTAGTCTTTCCAGAGAGCTGATAGATTGACTGGAAGATGTGGAGGAAAACTGAAGAAGCTTCCAAAGAAGGCAAGGGAGATTTTTACAGCACGATTCCTTGCCCAGCAAACTGTATTTTGTTGGGGAAATTTCAAGGATTGCAACAGCCAGAAAAGCCTCGGCCACTTTCTGGTTTTGCACTAAACTCTGCCTGAAATTTGTGGTTTCTGATGGTCTTGGTCTATACCAGGTACAACTCAAAGAATTTAGCTCTGACTTTGATCCTTCTTGTGACACTACCATAGCTATTTTTGTGTGCAATCAGAGCAGAAGTTGGACAGATGAAGACTTGAGGTGAAACACGAAGCATTGCTATTGCCAGCCGGCAGCTCCAAAAGTTACAATATTTGTTCAGCTGGGTTGCAAGAGATTTTAAAGAAAAAGCAACCTTACTGATTTTTGTGGCATTCCAACATGCTTCTTGTTTTAGATGAAACAATCCTCATGCCATTATTTAATGTTTGTATCAACAAAAGACTGGGTGCTGCTGATTTTCATTCACCGTATCAGCATGGATTCTCAGCCTATCTTTGATATACCGATTAACTTTTTATTGTGGGATCAAACCAACATCAAAGAGCTGACATAGGAAACCAAATGGATTCAGATGCTTAAGTAACTTCTACAATCTTACAAATCTTACAATCTAGCCTGCGAGCAATGGGATATTTGTACCTGTATTACTCAAAAGGGCACCTCTAAACCAATAACGCAGAAAACTAATGATGCCACTCTCTTCTGCATATTTCTGCCCTGCTTTGCAAAAGTAAGAATTTGGATCATTTTTTCACTTCTGAAAAAGGAGCTTGAAATGTGTCTTCCAATAACTTATTCATGCAGTGTAATCAAGCACAGAATCTGACCCAGCTTAGCAGAGGCATGATTTCCAGCTCTGTGGTTTTCACCTCTGAGAGTATTTACTATTTGCTTGCCAGTAATTACCACAACCATCTCCTGCTTTGAATTCTACTACATAAAAAGGTTTCCAGTTTGTTTCTTTAAACTTGAAGGAAACTTCATTTTAAAACTCAAGTGAATGGAGAACTTCTGTGAATCAGGTGATAAAACCATTTGCAAGTTTTTTCTTCTTGCTTGTTCACCAAGTCAAGGCATTATTGGCTTCTTCTAAAATGCCCTGGCCAACAATTCTTTGCTGTCTGTGAAGTATTTTTTGTTGTTGTTGTTTAATACACCCTGTGCCCAAAGGGACAAATGCCTGGAAGTGTTTACATTTTTCACTCGTTTCTTGGAAATCATGACCCATAGATAAAAAGAATACTTCTGCAACAATAATTTGGCACTTACAGAGCTTCTGGTCTTACTGATTGTTTGAATTCATTTTTTTAAACCCATCACATATGTTCATATTTTATTCTGTGACTTTCTTACTACTTAATGAAAGTTGAGAATTACAGTGCTTACTAATATTATTGCACGCTACTATCATGAAGTTACAATATACATAATTTACACAATGATTTATTGAAAAAAATGAAGACAGAGTTTTAAGCCTATCTAGGAATTTGGGGATATTTGGGTACTCACCTTGCAATAAATCCAGTAGAAGACTATCCTGCTGGTTTTTTAAATATGCCGTAGGACATCTTTGTCCATCTCCTTGAATGCTAGTTTTGCTCCTGTAACCTGAGTCTCCTCTCCATTATAGTTTATTCCAATTCTTACTACAGTCAAGCAGAACAATTGCCTTGAAAGAAAGCTGGATTAGGACTTTGCATTTGTTTAATCCAAGACTCCTTCTCCATGGCCAATTCTGTGCTCATTCCTATTTGACAGCTACAAGGGGAACTCAAGATTTTCAAAATCAGGTGCAAAATCAGACCCATAATGTACAAGTGAAGTTGAAGATGAATGAAGTACTAAAATAATCCCATGTCCCTTCCCCATAGCACTTCTTGCATCCAGTGAGAAATTTTTGTATTTTTGCAGAGCCAGTGTTACAGTACTCTTTGTTTTATTTTCAGGATATTTTCACTTTCATTCTTTTGCAGTAAAGAATCAATGTCTTTAGAAATAGACTGTTGCTATACATACTTTCTAATCCACATTTAAATCAATAACCATGACATATACCTATGATTAATTTCATTTCACAAATTGCTTCAGCTCTGTGTTAGAAACACCATTTTGTCATGGTGTTATGTGATAGATGTCACATGCTCTGAGTTAGAAACACCTTCGGAGAGAAGCAGCTCTGCTCCTCTAGAGCTCCAGGACCACAGCACTACTCACAGGCAAAACGACCCCGCTCCACAATCTGTTTTGCAATGGGTGATTAAAGAAGCTGCAGCTCAAGGGACAGAAACAGCAACGAGAGGTCTTTCTGTTTGTTTGCCATTTCCTAAGCCTGTGCTACTTTGCTTTTCTGTGGGCTAGCATGGGTCACAGCCACCCAAGGAGGCCAGGGAAGCACTTGTATGGATGCCATGTAGCACTTGTATTAGCCATGAAAACCACCAGAAGGAAGAATGTGGGAGAGGTGAGGCTCCTGGATATAGTCAAAAGCAGCAAAGCCAAAGCTCTCTAAATAGACCTTCAAGTTTTGGGCTGCGCTGAGCATAAGAGACTTTTTTTTTTTGTGTGTGTGTGTGTGTCTTGCATTCCCACACCATAAAGCTGCTGCCTCTGTCCTGCTCCAGAGTTTCATGTGTCAGACACAGCTGAGCACAGACCCATGACTCATTCGGTGGCTGTGCCTCGTCTTTGCGCAGGGAAAAAACAGCAGCACTGCATTTGCAGCCAGGGGAATGTGTAACTGGAAGGCAAGTTCCCCAACCGCAGCCAGGCACCATTTACACAGAGCTTTACTATCAGTGACTTTCGATACCTAAGAATCTTCTCCACGGTGCTCTGCTTCTGGTTTGGTCCTTGATTAATTAATGGCTTTCAGTTGTGAAACTAAGAATTTTCCCAACAGCATCATACTCAGGAAAGAGCAATTATAAGCTAAGGATTGAAACCACTAAATGCACTATGCATGCACAGTTGGACTCTTTCTTATTCCGCTGAACTAAATTAGTCATTAATGACATTTTCACCAAAAAGCTGAGCAAATCCAGGAACAATAGTAAGCCAAATATATAACATAGTCAGACATGGGTTTCAAAAGAACAGGCGTCAAAGCTGCCAAGGCCTCGTGTAGTTAGATAACTATCTGGATAGCACAGCTCTTCTTTCCACTCAGGTGAGATGTCCCCAGTCTTATCACAGTTATACCCCTGACCTTAGGAGCTGGGCATTAGAAGAGTCTCTTTCTGACGTAACAGGTTTTTGGTTAGAAGTTCATCAAGTCAACATTTATTTTTAATAACTGAATTATCAACAGGTGTTGGATGTGTGTCCCCCCCCCTGCCCCTTCCTGCTGCTGACTCCCTGCTCTGGGGCTCTGGTATTTGCTGACTAACAAGAGCGCTTGTAGCCCGTTCCCAGAACAGACCCCGTCCGCGGCTCAGTGTTTTTACCAGGAAGAGAAGAGGCAACACCCTGCACTAGCAGAGTGATAACTGGCCGTTTCAGCCAAAGTTTTTCAAATAAGTTGCTACGCTACAATTATAAGTGCTACAGGCAGAAAAGGTATCTGCAACAGCAGAGCCCTTGTCAGAAGTGGTCAGTGCTTCTTACAAGATCTTCCTACAAAAGGTGAAGGTTTTTTCCAGCACTTGGACATTTCTCTTTGCTGCTGTGGAGGCTCCTCCAGTGTCTTTACCAGAAACACGTCAGGCCTGTTGCCACCATTCCTGTGTGAGGACAGTCCCTGGACGAGTCAGGCGGCTGCGGACAGGGTCCATGAGCAGTGTTAGCACCCTGGTGCCGGCTGACACCGTCTCCAAGGAGGAATGGTGGCAAACAAGATTTTTTTTGTCCTCTTTATGTTTCTTCCTGGCAAAAGTCAACTTACCCAAACACATAAAACTAATTTTAGTTTCCTTGGAGGTGACTTCCTCGCTCAGCCAATTCACTGAATATAGGTAGCATGCAATTTTTCCAGATGGCCACTAATGTTCAAGCATGGAAAAAACATAGTTTGATTATTGCATTCTGACTACTCTATTGCACAAGTATGTTATGAAAGAAAAAGTTATGTAAAAATCATAGTGGATTTCACTATTTCCTATTTAACTGTTTTACTGTAAGCATGTACGATGCCCAAAAAAATCATTTATGTAGAAAAAATGTGAGCCAGCAGAACATAGTTTTTAACATCCTTCTGTTTCTTTACAATAAGACAGATGATGATTAATTTTTCCTTTACTAACATAAAACCTTCCACTTTGACTCACAGTCCTTATACTGAGAGACACTTCAGGGAGTTTTCACAAACAGTGAATATAGACCTGGATTTTTTTGTTCTTGTTTGGCTGCTGTACGTACAGAATTTAATTATGTAAGATCAGAACATTCTCCTTGCTAAACACACTTTAAAGGTCCAATAGCGAAACCATGTACCCTAGTCCACCACCTGGTCCAAACAACCTTCATTGGGGGATCACAGAATTACTGTCATCCCGATGACTGGCCAACCCACGACGGAAATGACAGTTTACCCTTGGACGAGCTCAATGCGTTTGGTAGTCTTAGTGCCGGCTCCAGGGGACCATAACAAAAATAGCAGGGATTAAGGAATCTTTTTGTTTGCAATGCAAGTAAATATACCAAGGGCGAAGGAGACACAAAACCTGAACTATGCTCTTAAGACTGCAAGATGATAAAAGGAATCTGACAGGGTAGCGTGTGGGAAAGCAGGGATTACCACTGCTTGTGTCGTTGCTGCTTGAATCTAAGGGCTCGTCTGCAGTTTTACTAGCATAGCTGAGCTGCCATGTATCTGCTGCCATAAGTATGCCATGGGAACACTCTGATACTGGAAAAAAGAACATTGTTCCCAGTTTAGTTTATATTGCTTCAGAAGCGGTTTAAGATAAAGGAAAAAGATGTCACTCATCCCAAGAACATCTGAGAAGATGTTTATCAGCATAATTATAGTGATTTGTATTCATGCATCGTTATACACCTATGTAATTTTCCTGTAGATTGCATTGGAAATGGAGTTTCTTGAAACAACTTAGTGGTAGTAATTTCATCAATGTTACACGTAAGCTCGTTAGTGAGACATATTTTTGCGGTATCACAAAACATGGATTATTGGAATTTCCCATATGAATATATTGCTCTGGATTAACAGAGGTTTGTTAGAAAACCACTGGAAAAAACAAAGCTCCTAACACTGTTATGCTGAGCGGCAGTGCAACGTGACTGTGAGGTGGCAATGGCTACACTAAGCTATTAGTGGTAAGGATGCTTTTTCCAGGATCTAGCTGTAAGTGCATAGGTGATTTGCAAATGGAGCCCAAAAGTCTCACAAACGATACGCAACAAAACAGATCCCCTGGAGAAGGTCAGATGCAAACTGGTCAGTTCTTAAAGAAAGAATGGATTTTTAGGAATTTTCTGAAGTTTTCCCCTAAAATTCCCAAAGAGCTGCAGTTATCAGGGAAGGTGGAGGTCACATAGGATGCACGTGAAATCTCTCTGGCCACTGAACTTCACTGCTGGAGGAACTGGAATTGTAGGAAATAAACCCAAAAAATCCCAGTGAGGCTGTTCTATGGCCTGAGGCGGGAGGTTTTCCACCCTGAGAGACATGCCAGCTCAGCCTGAGAGCTGCAGCCCAAGGCAGGAGGAGAAGTTTGCGATGTAACGTCGGTGTTAGTGTGACTGGCAAGGACCTACACTTCTGGGGATGGCTCTTGCTCTGTTTGGAGAGGGAAGGCAAAGCACGGGGGAGGAAATTGCTGTAATGCAGAACAGCAATATGAAATACTGTTGTGGAAAGCTCGGTGTGCAAGCCAGCAAAGCGCCCTGATGGGGCACGGAGGGTCCAGTTGGGGTAAGGAACATGGCATCTGATGTTACCCCAAACCATGCACAGGGCAGGGCTACGTTTCTGTGTGGAGCCTTGCCATTACTCCCATGTTCTCACACATACTGTGGTGCATAGCAGCTCATCTGCTGGGCCATCTGCTGAGCTGCCTGCGTACTAGAATTAGGACTGTGACTCTTCATTCCTACGTGCAGCTTTTCAAATTTTACACCCTCCCATTTGAAAACTTTCTCCTCCTGCTTGATCCATTACATCACCCATCCTCACCAGCTGGGACTGACTGCTACGATAGTAGGTGTTTAGCAGCCTTCACGCTGTCTCTCACCCTTCAGATTAATAACCTCACCTAGGGGAGAAACATCATATGCACTTGCCTCGCACTCTGTGTGTTGCCCCATCAAACAGGATCATCATTTCAAAGATGGTATGGGAATTCCCCAGCGAGCGGCCAGCAGCCAGCATCTGCTTTTGTATTATATATTTCTAGGTCCTCAGCATGCTGCTGGCTGTGAGTCATGCAAATCTTATGCCAGGCAAAGCAAAAATGGCTGCACCAAGCATAGATTCTATCTCTCAAATAGAAAGTGAGATTTTTTCAGTGACAGTTTACTCTTTTTAAGAAGTTACCAATTTCTCTGCAACTCTCTTATTTTTCACCATAATTCTATCTGGCTGTAATCTCTTTGAGTGGAAAGTTTTGTGTGAAAGATGTTACACAAAATAAAGTGAAATTGTGCATTTTAACATATTCTTATCCATTCATTGTGTTCAGTTTCTAATTACAAGCTGTTAAATGCTGCTGTTCCCATACCACATACCACCTCTCCCAGTTACACTGGAGCTACCAGGAGCGCTGATAATGGCAGATCTGGGGGTTTCCACTGGGAGGCAAAATCCTCCTATCTGCTTTTCTCTCCCTGTTCCCTTGTTGCTGAGGTCCATGGCTCTGTGCTTGATCTGCATCCAGCCAATTGACACAAAAGTTAAAGAAAAAAGCCTAAAGCTCAACTCTGATATTCAAGTTCAATGTTTAATGAAGACGAGATATCACCAGTCATAAGGTACTGTTGTTAGTAGTAAGGAATATGTAGGGGATACAGCTCAGATTATTTAGATGTTCCCCATAAATATGATCATAATAGGTTAGAATTTGAGACTGCATTTTTTTGGCTTCTGGTTTCTCCTTAAGCTCCTATATTGTTAGAGAACATGAGGTGCCATTTCTATTTCAGCATATTTTTTTCTGATGAGTCTAAGTACTTTATATCTGAAAGCTTTTGAGGGAGGACAAAGAGGTATTCCAAGCAGATTTGTGCAAACCGATAAACGCAAATGAAAGCTTCAGATCTAAGCTTCCGGTTTGACTGCACACCTGCCCAATTCCAGCAGTTTATTAAAGCCAACGTTTACCTGGCCTTTCTGTCCATTGTGGGTGCATTTTATTTTGGAAGGGAAAAGTTTCCTGCTTGATGGTATAGACTCAGTTGTGCTACATCACCATACTTACTCGCTGCTGTTGCTGTGTCATATGCCTTTTCTTGTCAATCCCAGCAAGGAACCATGAAGTCCCTGCCCTAAACTGGCACCATGAACTAGATCTGGAGTGATTCTGCATGAGCATGTTTCCACCCAGAGCAGGTATCTTGACCGCAGCAACCCTAGGTGCAAGTCAGAAGTGACCAGCTGCCCTGCAACAAAATGATCCTAGGCCTTATGACCATTAATAGTACAAGGTCTTATATCTGAGTGCTTTCCTCTGCTCTTTATCTTTTATTCCTATGCATAGACGGCACATAAAACAGTTGCTTTCTTAAAAACCCCAATCTCTGAGCTAAAATCGACAACGATATGCTCATATAGAGATCCCAGTTCCATTTCCAAATCCAGTAAACCCAAGGAACGAGTCAAACTGAAACCTGCCTGTGGGTGCACACTAAGTTCTGAGCGTATGAGAATTAGGGCCACTGCTGCTGAAATCTTCACATAGCCCAGCTTGCTAAACTACATGCAAATCATCTGCTTGGAAATGTTCCTGAGACATATCACAGGGGTGCATGTCTATGACTATCCCTCTCCATCACTGTATTCGGGAAAGGACTGCACAGCTACCGCTTCGCGCAAGCTCGCTCTGGCTCTTCACCTCCCAAACTTGTGTTGCCCGTTCTCGAATGGCAAGTTTCACTAAAGCATCTGTGAACCCACGACAAGGTAAGTACCACTGTGAGGGGAGTCCTTAGGGATTTAAAGCAGCAGTGTAAAGATATTTAATCTTCACCTAGCTAACTATAGCTTATCTGAAACCTGGCTATGTCTGCTATCTTCTGCCTTGACAGAATTTCATTCAGTTTTAACAATCAAGCTGTTCGCCTCAGCAAAGAGCACAGGCAAACGTCATTGCAGCCCACTTGGAATACTCTAATGGGTAAACAGCTTTAATTTACCAGCCAGCAAACCAAGTTTACTTATAAAGTTTAGAAGATCATTTCAAGTACAAAGGAGCTGGAAATATAATGAAAGACAAATAGGTCCTTTAGGAGGGTAACGTAACAGAACTGCAGAGGGTATAATTCATCCTCCTTTCCATTCAGCAATGCTGCTGCTGATGGTTAAAACTGGGCAATTTGCTGAGCGTGGGCAACAAAGACCTGGAAAGGACAGGCTGTAGGTTGCAATTCTCCTGGCTGGAGATTTCTGTGTAGAAAATGCCTGGTAAAATCTTATTCACTCCAAGGACAGATAAATCGTAATAATTGCTCTTTAGGGTCTGAGATAAATGCAGTCTCTGGCAAGGGTAAAGGATTTGACAGAGCCCAAACAAGGGTTTGAACTCCACAGGGAACAAGAAAGCCTCTAACACCCTCTCCTTCAGTCTGAGGCTGAATACTGGTTGTGCTAGAAAACAAGAAATGTCTCCAATCGCAGCAGCAGTGAACTCCTAATGTGAGTAAATAAACAACTCTGATGGATCCTAAACTACTCATTCATTTTCTGACACAGAACCTCAGACATTCTGTGGACATGTCTCAAGGTCTAAAGCACTAGGGGTTGGCTTGTGGCTGAAAATTAGGAAAGTTTCTTATTAAACCAGCTATTCACATCCATCGTGTTAGGAAATACTCCTAGCCATTCAAATTCCAGCCCTCCGTTCAAGGAGTGTTAACAAATAAAAAGAAAATTTAAAAAACACTGCAATTTAGGAACAAGAATAATTGTACTTAGCATCATTGGCTCTTGTTGTACTCTCTAATTTAATCCTCTATAAGTTTTATGGTAAATGTAGGATTTTCTGGAATGCCTCAGATCCAAAGGTCTTTTGGATAGGGGGCACATTTACATTGTTTCTTTGTGGGAAAGTAACAGATTTGTGGAACTACAAAAATACCACAAAGAAATCTCTAATGGGATTGCATGCACTGAACTGGTTTAGCTTATGGCTGTGGGCTTCTTCCCGAATTCACAAAGAAATTAGATGCCTCATATTGTGTCACATTAATAATTTGTTTATCAGTAAATATATACATTTAAAGAGAAGATCTTCCAGATTAATTACAAATCTGCTAAATTAACTCACACACGAGCGAGCTTGGTCCGCGTTTCTGTGTCCCATCTCCTGCTAGCGGGAAGGTCTGACAGCTCACAGCTGCCCTGCTCTGGGCCCAGGGCTGCCGATGCTCACGCGAGAGCAGCGGGGCCAAGGGCAAGGCAGGACCGGAGCGTCGGGGCGCTGTGCACACCCGCAGCGACGCCGCAAGGGGCTGGGAGGGGGCTGAGGAGCTTTGTGGCTTGGGGAACACAGCCCAGAGCATCCAGCATCTGTGATAACATTTTGGAAACAAAGTCAGAGGCTGCCGTCTGCAAGTAACGAGGCTGCAGTGCTCGTTCCTAGGATAAGGGCTGGTTCTGCTCCGACTGACACGGATGGAGGGAGGACTGGGCTCTAGTTTTCACATTAGCGGCTTGCGGTTCCCACCATTTACTGAATCAGCTGCTGGAGCTTAAACGAGAGCTCGTTGTGCTAAGGTCTGTACATGAGGAGCATATGCAGGCAGCAGGGGAGGGATAAAAATGACCCTGCTGTACAAACGAGGCACTCACGCATGTTCACAAGCCAGGATTACAAAGATGTTTAGGCAGGAGAAGGTGCAAGCAGGTACCTAGGGCTACTCGCACAAGAGTCTAAGCACATTTTTGTATACCTTGTCCTTGGTAACCTGACAGACTATCCCAAAAAGAACAATGGACTCAAATTTTCACAGGAGCACATTTTCTCAAAGCTTGTTCCCTCTGTCAGATTTTCCCTTCTGTGCACACCTCTGCAGAGTGAATTTTCAAGAATTCCCCATGCCCTTTGATACCTCGAAGTAGCTATGCAATTCACAAGTGTGTGAGCTGCCACGGTTTTACCAGTTTCCCTTCAAATTTGATCTTGCAAAAAACAAAGCCAAAAAACTTAGCAGAACTCCAGAGGTGTAAATTTTTAGTACTACCACATGTCCAGAAATTCTGTTGTAATTTCCTTCTAAGTAGTCTGGGGTTAATGAGACTGAAGAGAATGATAGGAAGGAAAGAAATAATTATATATTCTCTTTTTTCTCAACATGTCCCAAATGTCACCTCTGACCTGGCTTTCTATTTCTGGCATGGACTAAACTCCCTCTATTTATTTAGCAGCCTACACACCATTACAGTAACATAGCAACAGTACTTTCAGTTGTGAATTTGAAAAAAAGAAAAGAAAAAAAAAGAACATATTTTTCATAAGAAAACTGTTAAAGCATTGCAGTCTAGTAACACTTCCATAAACGCTTCTATTTTTCCCTTTACAAGCCAGTATTATTAGGTTTCCAGTCTGCAAACCCAATGCAGAGGGATGCACAGGGGAACCAAAGCAGTGTCACCATCACGAAGCCTGTCCTTCCTACGCTAATCAGACTGTCCCCTAACCTTTTTGTTTGTTTGTCTTCATGATGTTTCAGCTTGAATATTTCTCAGGCTCAGCACAGATGAAAGCAGGAGATTGGGGAGGATACTGAAATAATGATGGGATTTATCTGGTGTTTTCCCCTCACTTTTCAAAAACAGTTCACCATTATTTTATAATCCATAGCTCAAGGGTGATATGATGCTCAGAGTTATCTGTCAAAAAGGAACATTTTAAAAAGCACAAAGTGAAGTTGGAGTAACGGTCCCTTTTTCAGCTTGACAGTCCAAATCCCACTGTTTTACAGGGAAAGTTAGCCAGTGAAGACCTGTAAAAACAGCCCTGGAGTCAGAGGAGTACCCAGTGAAAACATTTTGCAAATCCTATTTCAGTGGGAGCAACACGCCTAAGTATCTCAAAAAAGCCATGCCCTGAGCTACTTAAGTGCTTCTTATTTTTAAACCTAAGGCCTCAGTAAGAACTCAATCATTTTCTTAGGATGGGTTCAAAATGTTGAACTTATTACAAATAAAACTTCTTAAGCTTGCAAAGCTTCCACTATAAATATTAGTAAACAATACAGATGTAGTAGCTGGAATAGCAGTGAGCACTTCATGAAGCAGTGTATGACTTCTCGTGAAACTGTTTCTTCATTGCTACTGTAAACTCAGCTGGCATCTCTTCAGATGCTTTTTCTCATCTCATAGCGATTTGATCAGCACACAGTCACCTCTGAATGCCGGCGGCTTTTCTGTGGAATCGGCAACAGATCTTGGAAGCGCAGCTTTACAGCAGGCATACACGTTCAGCTTTCCCAGCATTTATAAACTCAATACTTCTGTAAACTTAGTGCACAGTTTGTAAAGTCTGCAAGTAAAACATAGCACGCTTGTTCCGAACTATTGGCTTCTCCTTGGCACGACCAGTTCACATCAGCTTGAAAAAATGGCTTCACAACTGTAAAGTCCTTGAACTTCTACAAACAGTTTCCAAGTCTGGTATGTAAAAACAGATTGTTCACAAACTATGCACTCTGCTGAGATTACAACAGTTGCAAATTTAGAAAGGGTCCTGTTATGGCCATTATTCTGTCCAACAGAAATATGGATACATAACCCACGGTCCCCGAGACGTGGGAGTCACAGGATGAATAATATTTGTCACTAACAGGGCTCACAGAAACTATTGTCTTTTAAAAAGCGTTGTCAAAAATGAGTCAAAAACTTTCAGATGACAATCTAAGTTCTATTTAAATTCACACCTTCATTTAAGTAATTTAAAATTCATACTAATAATGACATTTTACTGCCTTTCTGTAAAATGCTCTACGGGAAAGGATATTGAATAACTGAAATGTGCTGTTCAAGGCTTTTGTGGAAAGCTACAAAGCAGTTTTGACTGCAGGGGTCAGGTGGGGTTTCTGGCATCAGAAGGGCAGGGAATAACAAAATTTCTAAGAACAGTTGTCTCATCCTAACAATTACAAAGCTACAAATGAGTTAGCCTCAGAGAGAGAGTATTTTTCTGCCATGAAGACTAGACATCAGTTTTGGTTTATTTTTAACAAATACCAAGTTGCAACAGATTTTAAAACTGAGTTTTGCATGGCTATATGTTTGTTGTTTTTTTTTCTTCTGATGCAACACAAACTGAAACAAGTCAAGGGTATTATTGTAAAGCAGAAAAAAAAAAAGTTGAAGTATTGCATTTTATTCAACAATTAAATGAGAGAAAGGAAAATCTATTTTATCTGGCTGGATGTAATGTTTTGACATGCAAATTTCATTTCAAAGACAGCATTTTTTCCTTGTCTTATCATGTAACTAATTATTTTCCAACTCAAATGCAAAGGACAAGAAAGCAAATAAAATGACTGTTTCTCTACTGAGTAGCATTATAGGAGTAAACTTGTCCCTTTCCCTAAAAACTTATCAAATTGGCATAATACACATTCGTAGCATTTTAATGCATTATTGGTAATGTGTTTATTCATATTATAGTTTTCATGCTACAACAAAGAGTTCACCAAAGGACTACTTGTAATGCTTTTTTCTCTAAGACATGTTTGATTGCATCACTAGTTTAATTACCACTAAAGTTAACATTTCCTTCTCTATTTCAAACTAGCATGGTTTTTTTAAGTCTCTATTTTTGAATGCAAAGACCTGATAACTTGCGGGTTTCTGTTTTGAATAGAAACCAATGGCTGGACATTCCTGTGCACTGAAAACATGTAGTCAAAGATTAAACTGGGGCTTCAGGGCTATTTCGGCTCCACCCAAATAAATAGTCCAAGGGAAATTATTCTGCTTAACATTCTGATACACAGGTTGCCAAGAACAGCAGTGTTTTTTAGAAATTATTTTTTTCTTAGAAGTCAGCCTATCTCATTAAACATTGCATTTAAACTACCAAAACATGGTTAAAATGGAAGAAAATGGTCTAGAATACACATCGCACTTAACCTACCAAAACAAGGTTAAATGGTGGAAAACGGTCTGATTTGCACTTAGCTTAATTACAAATGTTTAAGCCCAATGATGGAAACTCCTCCCTAAAATAAATTTTCTGCTGTTATTTTACCAGTGAGACCAATTTGTTCAGGATTTCACAGAAAAGGGAACACGTAATCTGCAGCACAGGAGCTTCTATATGAAAGTCTTCATTTTCTCAAAATTGAGTTCTTCCTTAATATGCAAACTAGATAGAATATACGCTGAATTTTAAAATGAAGTAACAGCAGGAAAAACATAGGTATAAAACTTACAACTAGAACCAGCTAAAAGGCTCTGTCAACTTTCTCCATCACACAGTACTCCTATTCCCACCAGCCTATAAACTAGAGTTACAAAACCTGCACAAATTGGTTAAATAAACTCAGCTATTTCAATGAGAGTTTGGGATATTGATTCCAGAAGGGTATGAAAGGTGGCCGTAACTCTCTATTCAGAGGGGACAGAGCTCAAGAGGTGAGGCTTTGTAAGAAGCATTTGGAAATAAAAAGGCTTATGGACAAAAATTAAGTTCAGATTTCTCTTTGATAGTTTTTTTTCGGAAACTTCCCCCAAATCCCGAATCAGCAGAAGAAGTACTTGACCTCACACAGCACTTGGGGATTTCTTTTAGGCAAGGATGGCAATGTCCTCTGCTGACACCAGTCCAACACTAGATCAGAGAGCAGACGCTCTGCATCCCACCCACCCTCAGCAGTGCTGTGGGATTCTTGTTCCTATTACTTGAGCAAACTCTTCCATAATTCTACTTTACTTTTTCTTCTTAGTGGCCAGTAACTTCCCGTTTGTTCTCCTGATAAATACCATAACTTCAGCTAAAAATGGAGAAGTCGTCTAGATTCTCTTATCTTGTAAAACCCTAGCAATGGTGTGCTGTGGTCGAGTTCTGGCAGATCCCCCCAACAGTCAGAGACGTCCGTCTGCAGCTACTTGTGTGTGCCCTTCTGACAGCACTTGCTGCCCCTCGCGCAGAGACAGCAGGAACGGACTCTTTACTAGCTTTTTGCATCTGGTACATTAATTTACACCTCTCTTTGTCTTCCCAGATCAGATACTCCAAGAAGTGTGGTAAGAAGTGCAGGGCTAAATTTTCTAACATGGGGTCCATTTTGGACTCTTGTTCTAGAGATGCTGACAAGGAATTTTGATTTTCAATAATGTTTGAAGAAACAAGTCACTCAAGTAAAGTGGAAAACTTGCCTTTTTTTGAGCAAGTGGTCTTCCCTCATCAATTTGTATAGTACTGAAGATTAAAAATAGCTCTTCAGCTGGGGTACAGCTGTGCAGCATTGACTTAAATGGAGCTGCACTGACTCACAACAAGCAGGCATCTGTATATAGCCCTTTACTATTGCAAACCACGTAACTTAACACTAACAGTAAGTAAATACTGGCGTGGCGTTCACCAGAGCACACGGGCAGGCTGGCTAACTACGGCTGCTGCTCCTCACAGGTGTGACAAACTACAGGACAGCGATTTGAGGATAGGCTGAAATTAGCTGCCTGTTAAAAATCCCATCTCCTTCTCCTTATCAGCACATGAACAATGTGTCTTCTCAATGGCACTAGTCTCTTATTTAGACATCCTCTGTGCCTTCTTCCATCTCTTTTTTCCCCTCATAGTGACTTTTTGCACTGGCTGTAGTAATTCCTTTGTTTTCTAGGCCATGAAACCATTCTCCCCCCTCTCCAACAAACAGAAAACAAATATTACCAGTCAGTGAGCAGATATATTTCCATATGAAAAGTATCAAAAAGCTGGCTGCTCAAGGCTGACGTTACAGAATTGGGATACGTGAAAAACACCACGCTGAGCCTTCTGCATTTTAAAATTTTTTTTAACAAACATAAACACTTTTTTCCCTTGCGGCTCTGAACGCCTGATCTAAATCCCTGGTTGGACGTATTCAGAACTAATACAAGGCACTGCAAAATCCATCAAACCTGAAGCAGATTCTCCCATTACATCTAATTTCCTACAGAGGCTGGTACTCATGATCCACTAATACCAATACCAAAAATCTCCAGTGGGGCCAGGTTTTCCTCCCACGGGGCTGAGTGTCAAGCTGTGCCTGAAACTTAGCATTGTTGGTCTAGGGCACGGTGGACTTCACCTCCACCACCACCACTTCCTAGTTTTTGGTAGCAGCTTCTTCCTCTCTTGCCCCTGCCCTGTACCCAGTGCCCCCAGAGCTTTGGGGGTTCCCCAGCACCCCTTAGGCCCACACAGCCCCGACCGATGAGAAAAGCTGGAACCAACTGAGGAAATGAGAGCAGCACGGCTTTCGGGTCACATTTAGGGGACAAAGAACTGCAACACACACCAAATGCTCTCCCGGGAGACTCCTTGCACAACTGCCTCTTTAGATAGGCTGACGTGGTGGATTCATGGTTCAAGTATCTGACAGAGGGAAAAGCATTGTACATGCTATTAAACCACTATTAGAGTATTTGCCTGCTGAAGTGAAGCTCCCTGTGCTTTCTAATGAATTCTCTGCATTTAGCATTAAGCGCTCTGTTTTTACAGAAAGTTACACTTGGGTAATTAATCTCATGTTCGTTTCCTGCACATGTAAGAGAGCAGCCTTTGTTAGGGAATGATAAGACACTTCTAAGAATAGTGCTACTAAGAGCATCAGCTTTGTAAGACTTTACAGGAAAAATATAGACTCTTAACACCTGCTTTTCACTTTTCAAAGTTTTGAAAACAACGTTCTGCTTATCTAGAGCCAAATTCTGACTTGTTTATGCGTAGAAAACCTAATTGCTTTCATCAAAGAACAAGCATAAATGAAGGTGTACTTTGGTCTTTAGGCTCCAATCACGCAAAGATGTAATTGTTCAATTTTATGAACACTGTAAATATTCTCGGTGGCTTCAGTGGGACTATCTGCAGATCCCAGTCTCACAACCTGAATTCATCACTTTGGTCTCTTAACTACAGATTCCACTGAAATTAATTGGATTTTCTTAGTGATTGTAATAAATGGAGGATTAAGAATTTATCTGTGTGTAAAACAAGAGACCCTCAGGCCGGACCTTACAAAGGCCGGATGCTGAACGCAGGAAAATGTAAACTGGGAGACAACCCCATGAGAGCAACTGAGTCACTCCAGTGTAAGAGAGGTCCCAATGAGCAGCAGACCAAGCCCGCATTTGAAGCTCCCTGGAAGCTTCAGCTCAGACCATGAGTTTTGCCAGCTAAACACAAAGGGTGGTGTAAAGCTTGGGGATTTATGTATGTTGTCAGCTCAGAACCAGAGCCAACACCATTCTCCTGTAAGCGGTTGACACTTGACACCTACCGAAGTCAGTTTAAACAGTCATTGTTTTAAAGCTTGTGTTGTTTTTAAGCAGTCACTGTGGTTCAGCCTGAGCCATCTACCGCCCCAGTGCAAGATGCACAAACTATCATGCTGGTGAAACTATATAAAAAGTGAAAAAAAAATAGTTTACAGCAGGTAAGAGACAATTTCCATTTGGTTTGTAGCATCCAGTGTGTAACAAGTCATATGAGAAAGGACATTAATCTTTGCTGTACTTGCAGCAGATTTCTTTCTGCTTTATTATGGACAAAGGAGTAGTTTATCCTCCTAACCAGAAAACAAAGCCTAATCTGCAGAGATCTGGCTAATCTAGTGGTTGATGTTTGAAGAGTAACACAGACCCAATTTCCCTAGGTTTTCTAGTGCAAAATCTGAGCAGAGCAGACTGCAACTGGTCTTGTGAGCTGATCAGAGCCCCTGTTGTGACTATTATCTTGACTGTATAATGGGGGCTTTCAAATCCCAGCTTTATCACATTCTGTTTTCTCTACTTTGCCCTTTTATGAATATTGAGTCATCAAAAATAGCTTCACTGACAGAGTTACTAATGATACCAGCTGGGTGAATCAGTGGCTCTTACATTGTCTAGTGCCTGCTATACAGTGCTATTAGTACACTTGTTACAAAATACAACAAAAATTAGATACCCATATTTTATTTGCAGCTCTCTTGAGACACATCATAGTGGTTATTTTAGAATTGGAAAATGCTAACTAAACAAAGCAAATATTCAGCCATTTCAATGCAATACTGTGATCTAAAAGAAGAAACTCTGGCTTAGAATAAGTTAAAAGTAGATTCTAACATCAGTAAATTATCCTTTCTCCTAGTTTTTAGTCCAAAGAAACAATACACTATCAAACGATATCTACCACATTCTTCACGAGACAGTTATTCCTCATATTACTAGAAAAAGCTAACATCAGCAGTCCAGAAAAAATGCTGATAAACAGAAGTGAATATGACAAATGATGTAAGCTATGTATATGGCTCAGGAGTGTGATAGACACGTATGGTGGCATCCTTTTAGTATAGTGCAGTCCTCTCGGGTAAGTTAGGTTAGAAGCGCATGACTCAAACGAGTATTACTGATTCCAAAAGTGCAATAACAGTAACAACATGCCTGATGATGAACCATCACAAATGAGTATGCAAAATGGGCCACGATGGGCTTACATTTTTAGTGCTGTCCCAAGCAATTTTTAAGGGTCATTTATTTTCTACCCGGAGTGCCTTCCTCGCAGCCCTGCAATGATACAGTTTCCCTCGTTTGCAACACACACCCTTTTTTTTTTTTTTTTTTTTTCAGAAAAACAGGCTAGCAGATACAGAACGAAACAAGGGGCCCCCTTTACACATAATGCAGTTGCAGCTCTCCATGCATGCAGTGCTCGCTTCTTCTCACCAGCCCCCTTCACCTTTCAGCTATCAGGAACTTCACAGCATGGCATCTTCTAGCACCTCGTTATCACAGACAAAAAGTAAAGCTTTCTGCTAGCAACTGCATCTGGCATATTAAATTGGTAAATAAAACTATTGCAGATGTTGCCTTTAGCAAGTGTCATAGAAATTACAGAGCATCTTAACAAAGCAGAGCCTCAGAATTTAAAGCACTATTTTTTTTCAGGAGGTTCTTGCCCTTCCCTGGAAAAGTGGCATCTGAAATTCTGTTACAACAATTCTGTTCGTTACGGCAACATTAACCGAAACCGAAATGTGGTTTTTAACCTAAGATATGTTGCATAACAACTGAAGTATTATAATCTTACGAGCCGGGAAAGGTTAATTCCAAAGGGCACAAGAATATCGGTGAAAACTAAAATACTCCATATGCGCACGGACTTGTAAATCTTTTTGTTTTGGTCCAAGGCGAAGCCGAAACAGGCGAGACATTTCAAAGGAAGAGTGAGACACCGAGCACATGCCGAAATCCGTTTAGCGAGAAAAAATATCAGCAGAGCCTCTGCACTTACGTATCTCTTGAGTTTCTTCTCGGGGGGTGATTTAATGAGCCATCCAGTGCAAACAACGTCCCCTGAGCTCATCTTCCCCCCCGGCGCGGAGCGGCGACGCGGGAGCCAGGGTGCGGGCTGCGTGTGCGTGTGTGTGCGTGTGCGTGTGTGTGTGTGTGTATTGTTCCCAGCCAATTTGAAACCAGCAGTAATCAGCTTCCTTCAGCTGTGCTCTGATACTGCTCCAGCCCGAGGAGGAAGTCATGACATTGATCACTGACACGGCCAGCCCTCCCTCCGCCGCAAACACAATGCAACACACCGAGCACGTGATGGGCGGCCGGGGCTCGCCGCCACGCAGCCGGCGGCTGCGACACCCCCCGCCGCCGCCACCGCCACCGCCAGCGGGCGGCTCCCGCGCCCGGCCCCGCCGGCCGCCGCAGCACCCCGGGGAGCCGGGCTCCGCGCCCCGGCCCGGCGCCCCGGGGATGCTGACAGCCCCCCGCCCGGGGGAGCGGGGTGAGTGAGCACCACGGCTGGGCTTTGGGAACTCCGGGGGGCGCGGTGACTGCCGTGGCCCCGGGGAAGCACCGTTTCAGCGTGGAGCCCCGGGCGGGGTTGGCCTCGGCGGCAGGAGAAGGGCTTTGGCCCGGCCACGGAGGGGCGGGCAGCGCCGGCGGAGCGGTTGCGGTGCCAGCCCGCACGTCTGCTGTGCTCTGTCCGCTCTGAAATGTCCGCTTCAGCTTCCACCGCCTGCCTGGTCCACTCCTTCCAAACTTCTTCAGCTTGCGGATTTAACGGTTTTTCAGTGGCATTTGGTCCCCTGTATGAATTCACTACGAATAAACTTGATTTTTCTGGTCACATCATTGCAGATTTTTTAGAAACAGACCTTTTCAGAAGTGACTTCAGAGAGACAGGTTGCCATTCTGCTGTCACAACTAAAAAAATATGACCACAGAGCGCATAACATTGCTGATATCCTTGGAGTTAGTGCCTCTCTTCAGGATGGGAAACTGCTGGCTTTTCAAGGACAGGGCAGCTTGTGTTCATTTTTAAGAAGTTGCTTATAACTTTGACTTAGATTTAAAGTGGATGCGGTGATTCTTCACTGGGTTTTACAAGTCTGTAGTTTCTGAGGAGTCTCATATGCCTCTGCCTAGGCACAGCACATGCCGTGGAGCCTGACTCTGCAAGGTGAGGTTAGCGGTAGCAGGCCTGGGTGAGAGTTTAACGTTTTCACAGAATTTTTCACAGCTGTGCTGGAGCTCTTCAGCCAGGCAGGCTGACAACGGCTTGCAGTGTCATTGCTGGAATCTGACAAACTGGAAACCACGCTTGGTTTTTTTCAAGATTTTAAGCAAAAATGTTGTGGCAATATATATTTAACATATTTAATATAATACATACTATAAATGGTGTATAATGTATAAATATATGCCTTTTGTACATTTACCTAACTGTATAAATAAATCTGTATAAACTCATAGCATCCCCATTGCTAGTGCTTTGCATTATCACTGGTCTTAAAAGAATCTTACCATAAATGAAAACTGTCATCAATAAACTATAAACAATTTATTTCAAATGTGCTCTAACTTCTCTAGATAGGTTTTTGTTTGAGAGTAAGTGACTTTCATCCAGCCTTGCAATATTACTTAATTCCCAACCTCACATTCTACTATCATCTTCACTCAGCTCCATATATCTTTTATCCACAGTGATGTTTTAACAACTTCATGTTTAATAGCACGTTTGTGAACGAGGCTTTGTAACACTTCTCCTTGGAGAGACGCATCCAGCCATGGAACTTATTTAGGGAAGGAAAGTCACACTTTCCTTCCACATGTGACTTGACTGTGTCACTCTGACAGATTTGATAGCCTTAAACCTGAAGGCTTTAAAACATTAGTCTGCCAAAATAAAATGAATTGTGATATACTTCATGCGTTATCCCTGCAGTGTCATAACAATACCCATTTTTCACTGGATCATTCTTCAGGCAGGTGAGTTCCCCTGTCAGGTTCCTTGTGCAGCTGCAGAACCACTTGCAACAAGGCAGCAGAGGAGACGGGGAGGGGGCAGGACAGGGTGGCGAGGAACCTGGACTGCCAAACGGATCTAAACACTGAATACCAAACCACAGCCTTCAAGAGAGCTCCGGCTCCATCTTTGCTTGCGCTCAGTGATACTGCTGCTTAAATCACCAGTAGTCCCCATCTCTTAAGCCACTTGTCCCTGCCCTTCTGCCATCTCCTCCATTACACAGGCACAGCGTATTTGTGTGGCTACAGGATGAATTGAATCAGAAAACTTACTGTTTGGAAAAGAATGAGTCGAAAAAAAAGAGATTATTTTTCAGCTGGATCAGGACTAGTTTCCTGATCTGATAAATGCTGTGGCCTACTACACACTCGTACCTGACCAAGGGAGGGGGTGATGCAGGGGCAGTAACAAGAAATCAGCAGTTGCTTAAATTGGCACTTCTGCCCAAAAAACGCCTGCTGAGTGGTAGCCATGGTGACAGGGAGGGGTACATGGATTCTGTTCCCTGCTAGATCTGTCGCTCCTCTGTCAGACGGCTCCTGTCCTCTCTGCTGGAACGGCTCAGTTGCTTGTGAAGCACCTGCCGAACAACTTGCACGTTGCAGCTCATATTCAGAATAAGTAAAATCTGTGCCAGTTTACTCATGGTGCCAGTAGCCTCAGGGGAAACACAGGAAGCCAGAAATCATAATTAAGCAGAGCATGTGGGGGTTAACATGTTTGTTATGAAAGCTGCTGTGCCTTCTTGGTATTTGTGCTCCAAACATTAAAAGAGCAAATAAAGTTATTTTCTTACCCTAATGATTTTCATTGTGCTGATAATGTGTCACTCATGTATGTGTTTGACAATAGCAGGCTTAAAAATGAATGGTATCTAGCCCTGACGGAAGAAGTGGGATTTCACTTTCGTCCTGCTCCATGTACAAATTTTTCAAGCACTTTTAAATAATAAAATTCTTTACTTAAATCCTTCATCATGATGATGAATGACAGGGTCTTTTTTTTAAAAATCTTACAGTTGAAGACATATGTAGAGAGTGAGCTGAGGTTGGAAACAGAATGGAAAGCAAAGGGAAAGAAGAGCAAAGAAAAATTGATTTTGGCTGAACATTTCTGTGAAACCCTTGGGGGTTCTATTTCAGTTCCATCTTTTGCATTTATCCATTAGCATTTAGTTTTGGACTTCAAGTATGTTTTGAATATATATGCTGAAATCACTGGCAAAACCCAATTAAAAAAGTTTAAAAATAAATATTATTTTCTTAATATTATTGCAATGCCAAAAGGTTTGAAAGTGTAAAATTGCATATGTTTGCTTAGGTTTATTTGTCTCACTTTATTTTATACATATCACACAGTTACCTTGAAAGAGACTAGGTTTTGCTTGGTAACAATAACATCAGCCAGTGGTGCCTGCCTCTCCAAATCTGCTGTAGGCAGAACTACAGGAATGTTATCAAAAATGACTGACCACTGAAAAAAACCCAAACCAAAAATGACTTGCAGTTAGGATAAAATTCTCTTTCTTTCTATATGAGATGAGAGCCAGTCTTAGCAAATCTTCAAAGTCTGACAAGAGAGAATTTTTTTCTTGATGGACACTTCCTAGAATAAAGTCATAAGCTGAGAAGCCTTCATGGATGTGAACTGTAGCCATGATTACAGAGAAAGTAAAAATAAATAAAATGTAAAACATAAAATTGAAACCCCAGAAGATAAAATCATTCTCTATTCTACACAAATTGTACGGGTCACTCATGTTCTGATATGTCTCAGTCAAATTTCAAGAATCTGTCTTTATTTGGATCATGTCAGAGTGTTTGTCCTCACCAGATGAACCTCGTATGTGCCACTAGCAAAGATCAGAGGCAGCATGACCCTGAATGTGTGTGCAATTCACATCAGCCAGATACTAAAAGGAATTCTCTGCTTGCCATGAAAGTACTGGTCTACTCCTCTCCTTTCCTAACTTAGGCTACTGATGTTTCAGAAGAAAACCAATACTTGGCTACTAATAAAACAGAAGAGAACAAATCGGCTAATTGCATTTGATGGGAAATTCCTTCATGACCCGACAGGCAACTGATTTAAAGAAGTAAGTGTGCTATTTAAGCTTGCCCATTTCCATGTTGCAGAGCAACTGGTAGTGTTATTAATATTGAGAGCAGTGAAAGTCTCCCCTGTGGACAGAAGAATAATCAGGATGGAGAGGATGGGAAGAATCAGGAAGATTTATTTCGTTCACAAATTTATAGGTATCAAAGCAGGAAGAGACACCGAAGTTATCTAGACTGACATTCCCACAAGCATGTATTTTTCCCAGAATCTAGCGCCACATTTAATTTACAAAACCCTGCAGGGGTTGTGAAGGTTGAGGTGCATGCAAGAGACGGCCATAGCCCTGGGAGAACAGCCCTTTTCTCTCATCTAGTGACTGATCCCTGTTTACATACGGAGCTCGCACCACACTTACTCAGCAAAATGCTAACATGCCTCTGCAGCATTCCCACAGCAAGCAGAAAAGCCCAGTACCACAAAAAGACATGACACAGTATATATGTTCCAGCTGTTCCTGACAGTTACCGCTCTGCTCCCCCCTTGCAGACAAATATTTCACTCCCTTTCCATTCACAAGGACAAATTCAGCAAAGTCACAGGGGATAATTCAACCCCTTATCTTCCTTTCAGTAGCCTGTCCTCACCATACAAATCAGGTCTCATAGAGGAAAGCACACGGATCATCAGAGCAACATCATTTGTTGTTTAAACAATTAACTACAAAAATCGGAGCCTGACCACTGGCACAGAATGATGCTGAACCTGTCTGCATTACATGGATGAATATATTCTGCCTGAACCATGCCGCGTACTCGGTCACCCACAGGCTCTCAGTGGCAGCGGGATCCAATGGTCAGATACCTGCTTTCGAAGCAGAAGCCATTGCGAAAATAAAAAAAGAAAACAGACAGTTGAACGTTGCTGTGGTTTTGCTCCAGGAAGTATATGAACTGTGTAAGCTGCATGTGGGTATGGCCTTTATTGTTATGGACAGGGCAGAATCTAATTTTACCAAAAGCTCTCATGACACATAGGGAGAACCCTGTCAATCCGTTTCAGAAAACAGACCAACGCCCTCTGGCACTAATCTCCTCTGGGAAACAGCAGCAGACATCCAGCATCTCATAGGGAAGTCTCCCGTTCAGGAAAGTAACTGGTGAAAGAGCTGGCGTTCTGCTGAATAGTGTATTTATTTGCAAATGTATAACTGCCTTTTTCTACAGTGGGGGTGGTAACAGAGCTCCACTTCGGTACAAACCTCTGGTCTGGCACTTTTGCCAGAAGATACGTTTCTCTCTTCTCTGTCATCCATGGAAGCACACATTAAAAATTGCACTTTTGCTACTTTTCAGCTTCTGTTTGTGGACTAGTGAACAATCTTATGATGTCTACATTGCCGGTCAAGCAAGTCATGGCTGTTACTCTCTATATATGGATCGGTATCAACCCTTTTCTGAGGATTTCCTTGTGGGGTAATTTTATCAATGGCTCCTCAAGATCGGCAAATAATCCTTGTGGCTGAGGGAGGAGATAGAGAAGTAGAGAAGATGGCTTTTTTAAAGAGCCAAAATTTCTTTTCTAATTGTCTTAATTACTTTCAGAAGCTAAGAAAAATCTACTTCCTTTTTCATACGTAGCAATGATGAATACTACTCAGCCTGTGTGCGAGAGGGTCTACTGATTAACTTTATATGGCAATTTGGAGGAATTCACCTGTGCGCAGCTGATGGATTCTGGTGATATGACACCGGCAAATCTGTAACAGCCAGAAATCCAAAATAATCTATTTGACATCAAGATTATGGCATGCCTCTTCCAGATCAGAAATAGCAAATTATTATTAAATCTTCATTTTAATCCCCTGAAAGTGAGGATTTGCTGAAGCAAATTTGGAGTTCACTTCAAACTATCCAGAGCAGCCTGAAGTTTGGATGTGAAGCTTAAAGAAAGGTCTCAGGAAGGCCTGCAGAAACAGATGGAAAAGGAAGTCTGTAGTTTTATGTTTAAGTGAAAAAAATCTACCTAGCTATTTTCAGACTCAGAAATGTGGAAGGCTCGTCATGAAGTGCAGGATGGGTCTCTGCTTTCCTAAAACGTTCCTACTGAGACCAGAGAACACTCCACAGCGATGAGAAAATGAACACAGGAAAATTAATGCAGGACACTGTCTGCCTTTGTTCTCTATGTTGCCCAAAAATGCGTTACTGAGAGTTATAGGAACCTTATGTCTTACATTGTGATTTGTGAGAAATATTCATGCAGATGGTAAAACAGTGGGTGAAACAGATACCTCCCCCTTCTAGGTAACTGAAGGAAAAATGAAATAGTACTTTATTTAATTATGATTGAGTAGGGGTATTACAGCAAACAGACCAGATTTCCGAACTTCGTGTGTAAAAGGTTGCCCTGTGTGAAGCATGTAAATGCAGGAAAGGAAGAATTGTTTTGATGGCAGCTGTGTGTTTGAGACTGTTACAGAAAAGGAAGAATCATTACAGGATGAGGAAGAAAGAAGGCCCAGGCAGTCAGGGAAGCAAAATAGCAAAAAAAATGGGGGAGCGAGGGGAAAGGCAGCAAGAGATTCTATGTGGACTATGATAAACTAAAAACAGCTACTCTAGTTTAACAGATCCTTCAGCAGAAATGGATAGTACTCTGGAAAATATAACAGGTTCAGCCTAGTTTTCCACAGTGAGTGGATGTTGGCAACTAAAAATGGTAAAAAAGGACAGGATTTAAAGTATTTTCACAGCAGGAGAAAGCCTGTGGCAACTGAAGTGATGGCTTTTGGCTTATGCAATGCATCTGCCATGTTTGCAAGGCTAATGGAGGCAGTACTTTACAGCATCCTTCTGTGCATTTCCTGTATTTAAAGGAAATCCTGGTGCATGCTAAAACCTTTGAACAAGAACTGTTACATTTACAAATAGTCTGTGATCAGCTTAGGGATAACAGTATGAAATCAAACCCACAGAAACTGGCTTTTGCTTAAGAAAGAGATAATTTATTTTGGGCAGAGAACTTGTGAAGAAAGAATTTCAACCATCATTAAAGAGAGTTAAAGGCTATACCGCACTGGCTTGCTTGCTGGATACTCACAAATATTCAAAATTTTGTAAGATTTTGTCTCTGTTATGAGCAGTTTATTTACAGGTTTTCAATATTGCAAAACCACTGCATAGGTTAGTGGAGAAAAGGATGCCATTGCAGTGAGCAGCAAAATATGTTTCAGACTTATTTCAGTTGGAAAAACCTCTTTTGACAGCTTTTGCTCTGACCTAAAATCACTTTTAAAATGCCTTTCAGTTTCAACAAAACTAGTCTTTTCTGGTCAGGGTCTCTCTTGACAGCGCTCCAGGTTTTGGCAAAGTCGTAGCTTATTAATCAGGAATTATTGTATGACCTCCAAAGGAATCCCTGATCATTGTTAAATCTGCATGACATCATTATTTGTAGGTGGGCAAAATCTGGAGTTCACGACAGAATACACAATTGTAACGTTGTTTATTAAAATCTGGTTTATGGTAGCTTAAACTGATACAAATTAGTGTGGCTGCAATCCCACCCTCCATCTTGCCATGTATCTGTTTTGCTGCTGTATTGGCACTGGCTCTTGTGTGTGTGGGCAGTTGAGTTGTTTTGCTGTGCTGATCTGAGAAAAACCTAGTAATTGTTGGGCTCAACTTTTGCTTTTTAGAACCTTGAACTAACCCACCGCTCACCTGCAGAAACACCACTAACAGTGCAAGGGGTCAGGAACACAGAACATGGTGTGGGGGGAAGCAATCACTATGTTTAATTTCAAAGTTGCAAAGGACTAAAGGTATGCATATAGGCAATGAAGGTATCTTTGCAATAAGTTCCTGATGAGGCTCAGTAAATTAACACATTCTAACATGATCACGTAAACCTGGCTCATCACATCCATGAAGAGATGACAGTCTTCTCACTTTCATAATTTACCAAACTGTGAGGGTTCCTGGTTTTCCCGCTGAGAAAATGAACACACAGTCAAAAAAAAGTGGATACCAAGAGAAAAAACATTTAGCAAAAAAACGGTGTGGCTGGGAAATACAGCCATATTAGAAGCCTTTGCAGTATCACAGTAAAACTTTGGTTACTAAAACTTGGAATTAAAAATGCAATATTGCATACAAGATGGGAAAAAACTATGAGTATTTGTACATCTATCAGCTCTTCGAACCAGGTACAACGGATACATTAGCTATTTTGTTATAGTTTTCAATGCTGGATGGGGTTTTGTATTGCAAACCCTATTGGCAACTCCAGAGACTGTCTGTTGAGTAAAATGAAAACTCGATACAGAAAACTGATGCATGAATATGATGCCTGCACTACCAAAAAAAAAAAAAAAAAAAAAAAAAAATCCCCTTTCTATAAGAATACTTAATGTCAAGACTATTAGAGTACATTGCTTGGATGTGCTTGTGCGTGTAACTGAGGCAGAATCAGGTAATCACTTGTTGTTTGTAGCCATGAACTACATATCACAGGGGCTGGACTGCTCTTATCTGCTCAACTGCCACAAAGCTCTGCAGCAATGGACATCCTCGGAAATGACATCTTCAGCATAACCTGGGTTACAAATGAGTGACACATAAACCAAGAGCTCATTTTAGAAGCAGTTTCTATATTGTAAACTCTAGAGGAGGAAGCCTAGGTTTCTTTCTAATCCTGTGAGGACGAAAAAAATCTGGAACCCTAAAGTGGATGAGCTTTGGGAGGGAACCTATGCAATAAGGATCTGAATGAAACAAGGCTGCACAGGCAAGAATGCATAGAATTGTGCTGCTGGACATAACCAAAGTTACTTGTAAGGACATAACCACTGACATTCGATCAGAGGCAGCATTTCTGAATTCTCAGCAACAGAAGATGTAATAACGGAAACTGGTAAAGATGGTTTCTCTGTCAAATGAGCCACTCCAGCCAGGCAGTAGACTTCACAGAAACAAAGTCATTTCTTCACCGAAAGAAGTCCCTCCTAGCAGATTTGGAAAACAGCTTCCCCATACAATATTGTCCTTTAGCTTAGGCCAAATAAAGGAGCAGGTAAATGGTTAAGACAACTTAAACAATAGGAGGTACATATTAAACCACAGGCCATAAGTAAAACTGTGCAAGAGATGTGTGGCGGAAGGTTTTCACCCTGTGAGTTGGCTTGAGAATCAAGAGACAGAGATAGTGGTGGTAGATGGAGTTTGATTATGTGCCAGGGTGTGAACTTAGTCCGGGTTTACTCACAGCCCAGCAGCCAGCTGTTGCTGGAAGGGAGGCCTCGCTCTCCTTCCTGCCCCTAGCTATGAACTCCTCCCACCGCTGTCCTTGTACCACTTCTGGCATTTTTATGACCATATAGCAAGTCTGTTTAGAGCATTAAACCCGTAGGAAAATTATAAAAGACGGGAAATAGTTTTCTGCTGGCTCAGCCTTGCTGATGTTGCTCACCTTATGTTAAGATGATGCACAGGACAGTACAGAGCGAGACCCCACCTGGGGAAGGTAGTGAAACCACCATTTTCAGACTGCTGTTAGATTGGCTGTGTTGTAAACTACATTTTGGAAGAGATGTAAGAGGCAGAAACACCATGAAACAAGACAAAGATACAAGGAAACCCCTGACACATTCATAGGAGCCTGCATGAACACCAGAAAAAGCCTAGGGAGAGCTGTTATAGAGCAGTATTTTCTGGAAGATGCTTGAAATACAGACAAAGAAAATATTGCCTGTTTTCTGCTGTGTTAGGAGATGTATGATTTTGCTAGCAGCCTGCACTAATAGGCCTTAATAATCCTGGCCAGCCTCACCTGGGGCCTTTACCCCAGGAACCCCATTTGGGCTCAGTCCGGGACCTTCAGTGCCTGCCTAAGTTGTACTGTAGAAGGACTGGTCTTCAGCTCAGCTTAATGTTGGATCTGCCTGCTGATCACTAGACTGTGCCTGATCCTGGCTACCCTCACCAGATGTGATTCTGACCTGTGGATTGGCTTGACCTTGGATCTGCTTTGTTATCACAAACTCACATTTCTCACATGATGATCTGGACTGTTGGTGGCGCCTGGCTACCATTTCAAGACCTGCCCTCCTTGCTCTGGTGCTGTGGGGCTGGACACTAGCTGGTGAGGCTCTTGCCCTGTTAGCCATGCTACTGTGCTTGGCTGCCCATCCTTCAGGGAGCAGCTGGCCCTTGCTGTGTCCCAGGAGTTAGCTCAGACAGGCCCTAAAGACCCAGGTCTGAGCTTAAAGGGGGCTCCTGGCCCCCATGGGCAGGGAGAGTGGCCAGGGTCTATTAGTGCCTCTGGGCCCTGAACACTTGGTTCCTCAGCCCTATCACCAATGTCCTTTTAACCAAGGCAGCCGTGAAACTCTGAACCAGTTAACAACTGAGATGAAAAGAGAGGTATTTAAAATAAGCAATATTTAAATGGCAACACTTGATACAAGCATTTTAAGCAAGATCGTAACACTGCAGTCAGGGTAACATGTGGTTAGTGCACTGTGGTTGATCACACTTGGGCTAGGCTAATGTAGGTACAGAGATAAAGGTGACAACTATGCAAGTCAGCTCTCAAACACCTCAGAGAGAGCACTTTTGGTACTCCCAGGTCCTGTTTGCTTCCGAGCTATAAAGCTGTTTATGGCTTACAGCTAACATGTTTTACACAGCTGTGGTTTAAGTTCACCGCTAGTACATTTAAGCTAGAAATGACGAGTGTTGTAGATGTGGATTTCGGACTATGGCATTTAATGGAGAGCCTCCTGAATGTGCACAAGGGAGTGAGCAGATCCCAAAGTTAGAGGATATTACCTAGCCAAGGCCCTTCTTAACAAGACACTTTTGCCATTCTGGGGGTAGGAACTGAATGTACATGATACAGTTCTAGAATTAAACAACAGCAGGTAAAAGATGGTTTACAAATCTAATTTATATAATTTTTTTCCTATTCTTGATCAAATCAGTTTTAAGACTGAGCAGCATTCATATTGTGCATAGGCTGCCGGACCACCTTGAAGTCACGACTCCCGCAGCTGGCCCCACGCGCGTACAGGTCGGTGTTGCCACCTAGTGGCATCTGAGGGCGGTACTGTCACTCGTAAATTGGATTTTCAACTCAGGGAAGACACAAACCACAACCGATATTTAAGACACCTTTTATTATTTAAGCTGTTCTTATCCACAGAATCAAGTTTTTACTGCTAACAGCAGATAAGTATCCACACAATGCATTCACATCGTTCAATTACGCGTACACACACTAAGTTACTTGGTTTGTGCAACACCTGCTTACGAAGGTGCTCAGAAAGTCTTTGAAGGGCTCCTCTTCTTTCAGCAGGTGTATACATAGCCCTGTCGGCTTCATTTGTATTTAGCACCCATAGCCACTGCTTTTTGGTTGTGGTCTGAGTTACACAACCTGTTGATGCTTGTGCTGGTGGCCTTGCATGGATTTGGCAGACTCTTGGTGCACTGAGTTTATCTGTTCTTGTGAATTCAGCAGGCCTACTGGTCTCTAAAGCCTATCAGTTCTTGCGGGATTTTCACATGCTATCTCTCAGCATGTACTATTTCTTTCTTATACTGCTTTTTTGCTAACATTTCTCCATCCACACCCATAGGTAGGTACGTATACAACTCATCCACACAAACTCACACAAAAAGGGGCCTTTATAACAACTTGGCCCAGAAAGTAATTCCACAGAATACTAAGATTTATTTTAAAAAGTTAACCAAACCCATTGTATCTGTGCTAGAGAAATTAAGACCACTACAATTAATCCCCTGTTTGGGAAAGGTTGAGTAGCCACAGTCCAAAATTTCAAAAATCTTACGGTCTTACCTGGATAGTATATGAAAATGCCCCTGGATCCATATCTCATCAACTCTTTACGTATTTCAACAGTGTCTGAAACATAAAAGCGGGTAATAGTGAGCCTAAGTATATGCAATTTCTCTTTTGGTGTCTGACAAGAAAACGTAATTCTCATCATACAATATGTCAAGTGCCATCTTTCTGAGTTGGACAGAGGAGGCCTTCTTAATTGCTGTGAAACCTTAGTGTGTAGGGGACTACGCATTCAACCCTGGTGATTGTGTCTGGCAGACTGTAAAATAAGGAGTAATAAAACTGGGAAAACAAAGAGCTAATACCTAAATTTAACATGATGACTATCCTCCTGCCTTCCAACTAGAGGAAAAAAAAACAATTGGAGAAATTCTGTGGAATTTTGCAAACATATTAGAAAAGATACGAGTAAAAAAAGAAGTATATCATGTAAGTACAAAAAAGCACTTCACTACTTTTTTTTAATAATTAATTAGATTATCACATGATAATACTGTTATATGACTAAGTAATTTTTTTCAGCCAATAGCCTGTGGATCCACAGAAGTACAAAACATAGTCGAAGAGAAGCAACTAAGAATATCTATACAAAGTGCCAAATGCAAATGTTAAGCACACAAGCAAAAAATATCCAAAGGGGATCTTTCATGAAAGCAGCAGCTTGATTGTTTTGTACAGCATGTAATGTTCCTGTGACTTTCAAGTAAAAAGCAAGCTGTGACAAACACTTGAGAGTGTTTTGCATAAACAGAGACTACAAGCATTTGAAACTGGAGTAGGAAAGTCAAATATTAAAAATGGTTAGTGAGCTATTTTCCGTAAAGGCTAAGAACAAACATGTCATAGACCAGAATTTTCCCACCTTAGAGACTTTTTGCATAGCTAACGGTAAACTTCATTTTCTAGATAGCCCTGCTTGGAAAAGCTATTTGGAGTACTCTTTGAAAACCAGTCACGTCATTCTTCTCAATTGTGCTATGAAAAATGTACTTCCCAAAGCTTTTAAAAATAAATCACATGGAACAGCTACTGCAGACGCTGTGGGCCTTGCTTTGTTGCAAACTATGCAACAGACACAGAAAGCAATAGGGTGCTAAATAATTTGGAACAGCATTGTTACTGTTTTGCAGCTGCTTCACAACAGGGAAAAGGGGAATTTAGAGCTTTAAAACAACATCTTCTATGTTGGACCATAATTTAGATACTGAATTTCAGAGTAATCAGGAAGCCATGGAAACTGACACAAGGTTCCTCTTCACAAAATGGCACCTTATTGGAGTCAATGTATGGATGGAAAAGAGGTCTCAGAGGTCTTTCTAAATGCATTGTATATCAGCTGCAATAACCCATTTGCTCAGCTTAGTTGTTGAGTTATGCAAAAAGATCTTGATAACAGCTACTGAGCTTTTTATTGGAATGAAAAAGCTTTTATTGCTCTTTCTGCCTATGAGGCTAGGGTTTCATCTATTTCTCTGGACAAAATGCTCACAATATTGCCTTTGTAAGTAATCACCAGGTAAAATTGCTGATTCAGAGCTCTCAAATTTTTAAGTCTGCCATCTCAAGAATTGTTTTGGAGTATAAGCGAAGTTACAGCTCAGCAGCTGAGAATCTCAACAGCTTGCATGGACAGCCAGAGATGTGTGCATTGACAGTAACTAAATTGAGCGGCTTCATTAGAGCAGTTTCCAATATGCAATACACAAACACTGCTGAATTTGAAATGGCTTAAGAAAAAAAATAAATTTTTCCCATAAGCTACTCTTGCTTTGGGAGCCCCACTGGTACCTCTTAGCGATGCAGATGTTAAGAGATGATTTTCTCTCTCAAGTACAGTGTGGGGCACTTAGGAAAACACACTTCCTATTTGCAACAGGGTTTGGAACCAAGGAAAATGAACTGCAAGTAGAAAGTCTTCTGGCCCATACCATTCTGTTTTACTGTCTGGCTCCTGCAGCACCTTATCCTTTTGTCAGCTGTCTGTGTCAGCACCCATGCTTCCTTCTTCCATAACAGGTCCAGAGTCCACATGCCCTACGTGCCTGTGCCAGGGCCACAGGGATGCCTGTCTGGGAAGACACGGGAAGGAAAGCGCATGCTGCCCCTTGCAGACGAGGCACAGGCTGGCTGCTCTCTGGAGACTACAAAGGCAGCAAGTGGGACATGGGAAGGACCTCAGCAATGGCTGCAGCAGTTCAGGCCCCTCCAAGCCCGTGTTGTCTCCGAAATACAGTGGATGCCTGGAAGGCCCTGAGACATCGCAGTGCACTGTAACACTGCCCTCGGGTGCGTCCAGAGCCACCGCTCACGTATGCAGCGGCCCTGACCGCTTTCTCTTTTGTGAGCTGCGGTGTCACTTCAGAGGACGGGAGGCAGCGAGGCCTCTGCGGGCTGCGGGCGGCCCCCTGGGCAGGACCCAGGGGGGAACGGCCAGGAATTGGCCCCGGGAGCCTCCCCAGAGGAGGCGGCCTCGCTTCCTTCCCCGCCTGTGGCGTAAACGTTGCCTCGCCGTTAATGCCCGCCCGGCCCCGGCCCGCCGCACGCAGCACGCGCCCCACCACCGCTCGGCGGGAAACGTGCGCCCCTGGCCCACCTCTCGCGGAAGTATCGCGAGATCCGTGCGGGGCGGGCCGGCGGGAGGGGCGGGGCCGCGCTGTGTTTGAGGCGGTGGGGGCCGCCCCCTGCCCCCCGGTGGCTCAGGCACCCGCCGCGCACAAAATGGACACCGGCCCCGGCGGCGCCGCCCGCCTGGACGGCGAGGTGCCTTCCACCTCCGCCGCGGCGGCCTCTGCGCAGGAGCCCGGCGCCGAGGAGGTACCGCTGCGGGGGCGGGCGGGGGGGGCCTCCGGGGACGAGCGCGCCTGGCCCCGCCGCCTCCTTCTCCAGTCGCCCCTCGGGCTGCGCCGTTCCGGCCCTGCGGCGGCCTCCCGGGCCGCTGGCAGAGCGCCGGCCCCTCTGCCGCAGTCTGTGAGGGCCCGGCTGCGCCGGAGCCGCGGCCCGGTCTGCGCGGCGGCCCTGCAGGCTGGCCCCCGCCCGGACACACCCCCCCGGCCCCGCCGGGCGGGCCGGCCCCCAGGTCTGGCCTGCAGCATCGCCGTGGCAGCTGCCGCCATCCGTACGGTCCAGGCGCCGCTATGGTGCCCCCTTCCCAGCCGTGCAGCCTGGGCACGCCGGTACTGGCCGTTTAGCCCGTGCTCCCGTGCCACGCAGCCGGCTCTGCCCTGTACCGACCCCCGCCAGCCCCGCAGCCTGTGCACTCCTGCAGGGCCCCCTCCTCCGGTGCCCCCCGCCCTGTGGTTTCCCTTCCCCGGTCCCCAGGTAAAGCTGTCCCGGAGCGGGATGGGGGCCGTGGGCTCGGCGGGAGCCAGGGTGCTCCGCAGGGGCGAGGGCGCTGGGTGCGGGTGTCGCGGTGGCGGCTCGGAGAGTTCGCGGCTGAAGGGGTCTGTCCCGGCCCTCACGCTTCACGGCTGCAGCCTTCCCTCTGCCCAGCCAAAATGCAACCGTGATGCAGAATGAACCCCTGAAAAGAGCATGTCACGGCTGCCAGCCTCCTCCCTTTAGATTTTTGGAAAAAAAAAAGACTACAGGCTAAGACACAAGAAATGTAAAAAGTGACGTATTTGGGTATCCTTGGAAACTGAACAAGATTTAACCTGAAGAATGAATCTTGTAAAAATTTAGTGTCATATTTTTATGATATTGGAGAAAATTGCAGAAATACTGATATTTGTGCAATCAGAATTCTAATTCCAATTGATGAAAGTCCATTTTTACCTGAAAAGAAGGCTTGATTCTTTATTTAATTACTTAAGTATACAAACAGCTATGAGATACAGTGTAATTCTGAACATTACCTGATTGTTCAGGGGAAAAAGTTTCTGTATCGGATACAACTTACTCTGCAAAATTTTATGCATGTCAACTGATAAAAAGTTGGTACTAAACGTTTAGAGAATGCCTGGCTGGAGAAATCATTTGAAAGCAGTGAATGATTTCAGATATTATCAACATTGTGCTACTGTGCTATCTGGTCAATATGTTTTTTTAAAGGAAAAAAAAAAGGGATTTTGCTGTTTGAGTTTTTATTCAGACTGTGGAATTTCACCTCATGTTGGGCCACAGGTCTGTTACATAGCTATACAGTTAGTTATACGATCTGCATGATGATGGCATATAATACAATCTGTTGTGCTCTGTTCCCCTTTCACTGTTTTACTTCACTATAATTAGTCTTTCTCGTTGTGGTAGTACCAAACAGTGTCTTAACTTAATGGCTATTTGGAATGTATTTCCGCTTTGTATATGCGAGTTAAACACAAAGGGGGTCCTTCTAATTATTCTTAATGCATCTGTTTAAAGTTCTCAATAGCACAGGTTACAAGAGTAAAGTCAACTAAAGCAGCGGCAGTTCTTATTCCCAGTCATTTATTTAGATGTTCATGTGACCTACCCAATTTTGGATTGACTGTTGCACTTACTAGATAGAAATCTCTCTCTCAAGTTAGTACCTGTGTTTAGCCTAAGTAGAGAGATTTCAAGGGGAAGTATTTTGGATCCTTGGAATACTCGGGGTCTGTTATTTTTGAAACTGCTGCATGATCATGTTTCTTGTAAGGTTTTTAAATGATGCCGGTTTTCAGGGGACTCTCTTATGTAGGGTTTAATCTTTAATGGGAAACTTTTCTAGGGTAGAGGCAGATTGTTACCAGCTAGCTTCCTCAGTTAAAAACAAAAGTACTTTTTTTGCTGGTTAATCAATTGTTTGCACTGAGGCTTCTGCTGATCCTCCTGTTTCCTGTTAAGTCAGCCCTCTAAGTGATGAAGACGCACTGTGTAAAGTTTCTAGGGTAAAACTCTCACAGACTTGATGAAATATTTTGTGGTTCTGTGTCATATTAGGTACATGATCCAGTGGGTTGTAAGAGAGAAGTATTCTTACTCATATCAAAATTTAATAATTGACGAGGTCTAGATTTTTACAACTCAGAACATTATGCAGAAGCAAGTTTGGATATGATGCTCGTCCCTACTACCTGTCTAGCTCCACCAGCCCAGAATAGTATTTTAGTGAAACTACAGCCTGTTCTTTTCCCTTGTAAGTTCTGAGGAAGAGAAACAGTATTGGGATGCATGTGTCTTAAGTTGTTTGTCTCTTTCATCAGCTTTTGACAGTCTCCTGTTCGTTATTTCTAATATTTTGGGGCCACCAATGTTCGACAGAAACACTGCAATGGGGGGGGGGGTGGGGGTGGGCAGGGAAACTGTGTTTTGTCTTGAAAGGTAAGGTGTAGGATGTGATTTTATAGTGCTGTGGCTGCAGTAACTTTACATGTCAGTTCATTTACCTCTTTTAACGCCCAGTGTGTTATTCACAAATACTTATTTCTGAATAAATTTCACTTGTATGCCATCATAAGTTTTCTTCTTCTGGGGAAATTTGAGTAACAACAGAACTGGCATTAGAGCCATCTGCCTTGGGGCTTGGAAAGAAAATACCGTGTTACATTTTACTTGGAAAACTTGCAGTTAAAAGGGATTCTCATCATACTGAGTTGTTCTGCTTTGTCCAGGAGAAACTCATGCTTACCTGAGGCAGACAACTTTTTTCCAGAAGCACATATCTATGAAATTTATTTCTAGGGGAAACGAGGGAGACATCTGAAATAGCCTGCTGTCAATTTTGTTTTCCTCTAAGGAGGAGTATTTTGTCACTTTAATAACAAGGATTGGGCCTGATATTAGCACTGGCAGTCTCTCTTACTGGAGTGTATGTTATATAGTAATATAATGGAGGTGTGAATATACACGTATGTATGACGTGCTCTTTGGCATGTTGGTGTAATAGTCCTCTCCTAGCATGGCTTTCTGAGATGAGCTCATTACCTATATGATTGAAGAAGCTGTAAGTGAGTAGAACATTTCTAATGCTACCTATTCGCAACATAATCATTTGGCTTTGCAAAGCCGAACTCACGCATTTGTAAAATCATTAAATTGTCAAACAACTTCATTATACACTTAATACTGTTCACCTTTGCAGAGAATTATGCCTTTGGGCCAAAACTTGAAAAGGTGATCTCTGACTTCAGAAAATATTCCTCCCATTTGCATGATTGTGCTTAAAATTAAAGAGTAAGTTGGCATATATATTTATCAGTAACAGTTGCAAAATTTAAGTCTAATGTTGCTTGAGAGACTTTTACATATTTAGTTGCATTTTGGCCTGGTTTTGCTGCTTGACCCTGAATAGTTTAGGTTAATTATTATTTCATTTTAATGTATTTATAGTAGGGTGATACTTAAAACGCTTGTCAGATTAAGACTCTGCTCTTACATTTTATACAGACATGCACTTTAGCAGTTCCTTTCAGATTATTCAGTGCTTTTCAAAAACATTTTTATCATTTAATGCATCTTAAAAACTGTTTAGGTTTTTTTTTATTTGCAGGAGGTGCGTGAAAAGGCATACTTCAAAGACTGAATTAGGAAAAAAAATCCACCAAACATTTCTCCCACGATTCTCTTCTTAAAAAAGATATTTTGATGGTATCATGGGGTTTGCCAGATTTTTTTTTTTTATATAGCAGTGTAGCAGTTGAAGTTGCTTTGAGCTTCCCAATTGAAGATAGAAATGAATCTTATAAACTACAAAAGTCAGCCATTTTTGTTACAGTTTCTTAAATTTCTTTCATTTATAGTAAATAAGGTAGTTCTCTGTTAACTGTCTAAAAGCATACCATGCAGTGGTTGCTGCATGGATTGATTTGGTTATTTAATTTGGTTATTTAATGGCTTTTCCTAGGCATGTGGCTAAGTGTGGTTAAACCTGTATTTCCAAATGAACTCTGACTATTCATCTAGAACAAACAAAACCCAACCAAGATGCAAGCGACAGAAATTTACCGTTAGGAATTTTACACTCAGAAATCACATTTAATTTTTTAAAATGTCTTTTCAAGGTATTAAATTTAATTATGCATTTAAAGCAAGATCTCTGTGAAAGATTAAACTTCATCGTCTTTCAGTACTTTCTTTCAATGCTTTCAACTTGGATCCTATTTGTAGAGATAAACATGAGGATGAGACAAATCTTCAACTTAGATTTTATCTGGTCATATCTCCTCTTTAGTTTCATCATGGATATCAGGTTCTGCTTTGGGTGAAATAATATGATTAATGCAGTCACTTCATTTTGAAATAATTATTTTTTAAAAGTAGCATGCTTATCTTGTGGTATGTAGGTTTGTTCAGTTTGATATCTTTTTGCTTTAGTAAACAAAGATGCTGATATTTATAAAGTGTTTAAAATTTGAATTCCAGAAAAATGATCCACCGTTTCAACTCAAACTTCCTCCAAAGGCAGCTAGACCTGAGAAAGAAGTTGACCCAGAATATGAAGAGAAGATGGTAAGTGTTTTCATGACAAAACATACTGTAGCTTCTTATGACATTTGTTTGTTTGCTTGAACTAGATCAACACAGTTACAAGGAGTTATTGCAGACTGGATGTGTCAAAAAATAAAAACAAATCAAGATTCATTTAAATGTCTAGTCCAGTGTGGTGTTTCTCACAGTGGCTAACAGTAGGTATTCAGTGAAGAATATGAGAACAGAGGAAGCAGATAGCGATAGTTCTGTTAAATACTGTCCCACTCTTCCAAGTCTTTTTGTCTGCATGATTTCTGGAGTTGGAAGCTCTGTTTTTTCTCCTCAGTAGTTGTCAGAGGATTTTTGTTTTTTTCTTTCTTTTTTTTTCCCCCTGGATTTATCTGCTTGCTTTTTTTCCCCTCATGTAGGTTTAGTTATCCACACCTTCCTGTGGTAAGGAGTTTCTATTCAATTGCATTTTATATTTATAACTCTCCCTTTTTGGTTTTCAATTTGTCTCTGCTAGTTTTATTTGATGACCCCTTGAGTCATGTCGGACGCATCCTTAAGCTACTTCTTAAATGAGAGAAATACTGAAGCTGCCAGTTTCTCATCATATAAAAACATAAGGTTTTAAATGTTGATATGCCCATAATATATGTGCCTTAACAATGCAAAAGAGGATCTGTCCATGACACAAATGAAGGGAGGTTGTAGTAAAGAGGCAGAAACCAGGAGAACATTACAAGAGTTGTTCTTGAATAACACATGTAGCAAGTTCTTGGTTGAAGCTGGTATCTGCATCTTGCTGCATTTTTCTTAAAAGCTTTAACGTTAAATGGGTGCTAAATAATTACAGTAGAGTCTGAAAGGATTGGATACCACAGAAGCCAGGGAAGAGTATCACTGTTAGACACAGAAAAATTGATACCTAGTTGTATGAATACTTAATTTTTAGCCAAAGAGAAGACACACAAGTAAATCTGTTTGTTGAGAATGAGTTGAATAAATAACTAAACTTGATTTCACAGTAATACATGGTGAATTTACATCTTTCCTAAATTAGAATGTTAGCTCAGTTGTTCTAAGAGGCAAAGGGAATAGGTCTCAAAAAATCTAGCTTTCATTATGCAGTCGTGAGCTAGACCTTTACTATTTATCAAGGCATGCTGCTCACACCCAGCCAATAATTTTGCAGGCAAAAAAGTATATTGTGGCATTCAGTAGAGAACCTTACCAGTTATGGTTAGCTTGCCAAAACCATCATGTATTATTTGTTTAATATACATCCTCTGAATGGATTTGTTCTCATCCTGTACGAGCATAAACATCCACGTCTTTAGTCCCCCTTTTAGAATTTGTTTTTTTCCCTAAAAGTTTTACTTGATATTTACAGTTTGTTCGGTTTTCAAGTTATTTTCACAAATGGTCCAATAATGAATGCAAGGGAAAAATAATAGTAATTTTTTTCCGGAGATCTTTGTAAAGATGTTTATTTGCTGGTAAGTGGTGTGCTATTAAAAGAAATGGGTTGCCCTCATGTGGCGAGATCATGCATTGCATGTCAGGTTCGTTTTTATTGCCCTTTTCTTTGGTTTGTGTTATTGCTGTTAGAGCACTTTTACTTGCATGTAAGTTACCTGCAGAAAAGCTTTCTGTTGTTTGTATATTTCTTAGAAAGGTTATGGTACAGAACTACAATTTCACTTTTGTAGTTTATATCAAGATGTGTAAATGACATCACATGAAAATTGCTTTAAGTGGTACAGTGTTACATGATGCTTAGAAATGGCATAGAGAAACTGATAACAATTGCATTCTGTCAGACAACATTTGCATTTTATCATATTTTTCTTAAAAATGATGTAACCTGTCTTTTAAATGTAGAGAAGGACATATGTTTTGCTGTGTTTATATAGTGAAGTGCATATGCCTCATTGATATGGCAAAACTGAAATGATTGAAATTTGAAATCTCACAGTAAAATTCACAAACTTCAGTGAAAGCAGTATTGAGCTGGTGCATCCATTACTTTAGTCATACTTCTAAAAGCAGAGCTACCACATTGTTGTCCTGGATCACATCCTGATAGCCTTGAAGCTGATGGAAGTTTTGCCACTGACTTGAGCAAGGTTAGGATTTCATCCCTTACTGTAAGTCAGAACCTTAGTTTTTTCTTCATCTTTTGTAGACAGTCCTTTAAAGCATCCTTTCACAGTTGCTGGTGTGCCATGCAGACTTAAGCAATCTATACAAGTAAACTGTTTTTGGGTTGTTTACTAATCTTTGAGTTTTGAATGGGGATGAATTGCTGCGATGAGGTTATCAAGTCCTGCCATGTCTTCCGGATTGCTGTGGTATTCATGAAAGATCATTTGAACTACCACATGTTACAGTTGGTGCTCTAAAGCAATTCGTGCTTAGCTGTAAGCTGAAGCAGCTCAAGAGCTATTTCATGATGCTGTAGCCCTCTGAGTTGGCTAACAGTAGGCAGATGGTCTTGTTGGTCTTTCCTCACATAAGTTGTTCTCACGAGTGTCTAAATTCTGTTTCTTAATAAAAATACATTTTTTTATGACGAGAAGTTATTGATTTTTCTTTTTTTAATTTTCTCCCCACTTTGGAAACTAGAAAGCAGATCGAGCAAAAAGGTTTGAATTCCTCCTGAAGCAGACAGAACTTTTTGCACATTTTATTCAGCCTGCAGCACAAAAATCACCAACATCTCCATTGAAAGTCAAGCTGGGACGGCCACGGATGAAAAAAGATGAAAAACAGAGTTTGATTTCAGCTGGGGAGTATGTTTTATTTTTATTTCCAACTTCTTACGCTTTCAAACAAATCATGCATTTCAACATATCTGTTTAGTTAGTAGCATAGAGATTGTGCTTTAAGTAAGTCCAGAACTTTTGCTTTTAATGGTGTATCATCATTTCTTTAAAAGCTAGTGTATGCATGCTGATCCATTGTTAGTATGACCTTGGATCAGGAATGCACTTTTAAAGTAAATTCCCTGATTTTTGCCACTTACCATGCTTTGGTTCATATTGTGGAGTGATTTTGGAGCGCATGAGTTGAATTTCTTTTGCATAATGCTGAACTAGAAGATATACTCGAGAAATGCACCTGATGTGCTCCAGCTGCTAGTGGGCATGTCAGTGGGACCAGAGTGGAGCTAAACCAAGTTAAAACAGGACAACATGCATGTGGTGTGGATGTTGGATCCTCAGCACCAATTGTCTCGCTCCACCAGTCTGTCTATATTAGTCAGCAATGCAGGCATAGCCTATATGTAGTGTTTCTGAGGGGTTTTGTAATAGCAAGCAACTAGTTTTTGGAACATTTACAAAATGGCATTTTCTATTTTATAAATGAAAAAAAAATTTTTTTTTAATTGAATGTGATTCTTCTGAATGGCATAGTTATCAAGTAATTGATTGTAAGGCCACCACTGATGTGTGTCTTGTATTTCTGTGTTGCTCATGAAAAAGTACCTTAGAGAACTCATGATACTTGTTCTCAGAGTATAGTTACGGCTCTGGAGGAGAGGGCTTCATATCAGCCTTTCTAATTAAAGCTGGAATGAACTTATTAACTTATTAACAGGATATTATTTTGGTCAGGGTACTATACCACACACATTGTAGATCAATGATTGTTGCTGTTATAATTTGTCTCTTTTGATTTTATAGTCAGTGTTTTGAAATTATTTCATATAAACATGAATCTTGGATTCTTTCTTTAGTTATCGTCACAGGCGCACAGAACAAGAAGAAGATGAAGAGCTGTTGTCAGAGAGTCGAAAAACGTCTAATGTGTGTATTCGATTTGAGGAGTCTCCTTCATGTAAGTATTGTATTGACAGCTTTCTGATTGCTTTGATGTAATTAAAATCTGAGCAGATCACAATTAAATTTTTCCACTTAGAATTAGTATTTTTCTACTTAGAGGAATCTTACATTTACAGATGTGAAAGGAGGAACACTAAGAGATTATCAGGTTAGAGGTTTGAACTGGATGATCTCATTGTATGAAAATGGTGTTAATGGCATTCTGGCAGATGAAATGGTAAGCAGTAATCTTTTGGAATTTTTGTGGTAATTATTGAGCAAAATTCAACATTAAAGTGCCTATAATATTTAATGTATGTGCAGTAGTATGCATCATTCTACAACAGTTAGATTTTTCACAACTGGAATTGTAATGCAATGAAAGAAATTGTATTGCAAACATTTGCTGTGTAGTTTGCTTTAAACAACTTAAGTGGCAGAATTATATAGTAGGAAAATTGTTTGAAACTATTTCTATATAGTATTTCATTTCAACAGGTTTCTTTCCCCCCTCTCTTTGTCAATGCAGGGTCTTGGTAAGACTCTGCAAACTATAGCATTATTAGGCTATCTGAAGCATTACCGAAACATTCCTGGGCCACACATGGTCCTGGTTCCAAAATCAACTTTGCACAATTGGATGAATGAATTCAAACGCTGGGTTCCATCATTACGTGCTGTTTGCCTTATTGGAGATAAAGACGCCAGAGTAAGTGCTCTACATTTCAAAGATGTATGCATAATTTGCCTAAAACTAGCATTTTGGTATGTGGAATTCTCCTTAAGCTACTTCCTTAATTACAGTATTTTTTAGTAATCTTTACCTATATTAGCATTTAAAATGCAAAATGTTATGCTTGTAACTGTGAGGAAAAAATGCAAATCAATAGTGAAATAATAGACTGGGATCAAAGTACAGCTGACTTACCCCTTTTTCTGTTGTCTTCCTCTTTGATTTTTGCACCTATTTTTTTTCCTCTTCTGTGTTTGCATTGTTACAGTGTTTATTCATTTTCCTTTATTGCCCTCACTTTGTAACCTCTTTCTTCACCTTTTCTAGGTGACTTCTCTCACTCTATTTGCGTCTTATGTCTGTGCCTTGCCTTGTAACTAGGATTCTGTTGTAGAGCTTTTCATCTTCCATGGTGAAGGCCTTAAAATAGATAAAGGGTGGTTTTCTAACTTGAAGGGGATCAGTGAGCTGGATGTTCCTATGAATTCTGTGACTCCTCGTATGGGTTGCATGGCTGCCTGTTACTGCTTGAGGATAGGAAGGCTCTACAGAGGGATCTGGACAGGCTGGATCGATGCGCCGAGACCAATTGTATGGGATGCAACAAGGCTCAGTGCGGGGTCCTGCAGTTGGGTCACAACAACCCCATGCAACGCTACAGGCTTGGGGAAGAGCGGCTGGAAAGCTGCCTGGTGGAAAAGGACCTGGGGGTGTTGGTCGACAGCTAGCTGAATATGAGCCAGCAGTGTGCCCAGGTGGCCAAGAAGGCCAAGAGCATCCTATCTTGTATTAGAAATAGTGTGGCCGGCAGGAGTAGGGAAGTGATTGTCCCCCTGTACTCGGCTGCACCTCGAATCCTGTGTTCAGTTTTGGGCCCCTCACTACAAGAAGGACATGGAGGTGCTGGAGCGTGTCCAGAGAAGAGTAACGAAGCTGGTGAAGGCTCTGAGAACAAGACTTACGAGAAGCGGCTGAGGGAACTGGGGTGGTTTTTACAAGTGATAGAACAAGAGGAAAAGGCCTCACGTTGCGCCAGGGGAGGTTTAGATTGGATATTAGGAGAAATTTCTTTACCGAAAGGGTTGTCAAGCACTGGAACAGGCTGCCCAGGGTTGAGTCACCTTCCCTGGAGGTGTTTAAAAGACATGTAGATGTGGTGCTTAGGGATATGGTTTAGTGGTGGACTTGGTAGTATTATGGTTGGACTCAATGATCTTAAAGGTCTTTTCCAACCTAAATGATTCTATGATTCTGCAAGAGGAGCTGCTGGTTCTGCCAGTGATTTGGACAGTTCCTTCCAGCGCTATGGTCTTGGATTTGACTGTACTGCTCTTTGCAGATTGTTTTAATCTGAAGTCTGATAATATTTGTACCACAGTGTGTTTATTGCTAGATCCATGGAATGAAATGAAGATTGTGTTGAAGGGAAGTGTGCACCTTCACTTTGTGCTTTCTTTGCTTTCAAAGTCTTATAGTTGTATTGTCATAACTTTTCATTTCCTCGTTTTCTACTTAATCTCTCTGTTCTGTGGTGGTTAAAGCACCTCTGAGCTTACATTTGCATTTGTAAGTCAGTGCATAGTATTGTACAGAACACTCCTTTATTAGGTAGCTCTTCAAGGTGTGGACTTGAACAATTCTGTCAGTCCTACTAGCTGGGGTGATCAGTGTACCCTACTAAGTAAGTTCTTGGAGACCTGCACGTGTGGCTTTTCCATAGGGTGACATTCTTTCATCTAAAAGGATTTATGTGCCTAGATGTGTATCCCTTACAAAATAGAGATGGGATAGAGGAGGGAGATCTTTAGGAAAGAGAGAAGATGGGAGTGGGCTATGTGAGTTGCTTTGAAAGACTTTTTTTATGGATTGTGTCTTTGGACTAGTTAGTTTAGAGGGTTTTTTCCCTATTGGTAGTATGTACTGTATGTAAATTACAGAGAAATTATGCTGAAGAGTAAATATTTAATTTTGAATAGGAGAAAATTTGTATTTTGCTTAACCTCAGCTGATGATCTGTCTGTGCCTAAAGTACAAAGGATTGAAGGCTTTTGTTACAGTAACTTTCAGTTACTGAAAAGATGTTTCAGAGTCTTCTTTTGTGTGCTAGTTTAGCGCATCAGTAATGTTGGCGGAGATAGGTTTCACTGAATTCCATATAAATTTCCATATTTATAAATGTTTAATTTAATTGTTCTGCTTTAGGCTGCTTTTATTCGTGATGTTATGATGCCTGGTGAATGGGATGTTTGTGTTACATCATATGAAATGGTAATTAAAGAGAAATCAGTCTTCAAAAAATTTAACTGGAGGTACCTGGTAATTGATGAAGCCCACAGAATAAAGAATGAGAAGTCTAAGGTAAACTCAAAATTATTTGATACTTTGAAGATAATTTGACAGAAAAGATTCCATCTTATTTTAGCAGATTTTAAGTGTTATGTGTGTTTTTTTTTTTTAAATATAAGCTGTAAGCTATTGGGTGGTAAATATGAATTTCATAGGTAGCTCACTGTCTTTAAATTTAGTTGATGTTGTTTCAGGTTTCAGAAAGTGATGAAAATTCATTATGCTTAAATGTACATGATGATGATAACTATTTGTTGTATTTCTAGCTGTCAGAGATTGTACGTGAGTTCAAGACAACAAATCGATTGCTGCTTACAGGAACTCCTTTACAGAATAACCTCCATGAGCTTTGGGCATTACTCAATTTTCTTTTACCTGATGTCTTCAATTCTGCAGATGTAAGTTGAGGTTTGGAAATAGTCTTGTTCTTGTTTTGATTCCCAGGCTGCTTTCTGCAGAAGAGAAGAATGACTAGCCTAGTAAGAGACATAAGATGTGGGAGACCTGGATTCGGTAGAAGCTCTGTGGCTTACCTAACTGTAGACTGCTTTTTTTTGCTCTACCTACTTAAAACAGTGCATTCTGTTAGTGCAGATAAGGCCTCAGGCCAGTAATAGCAAATGTAATACTTTAAATAGTTCAAGAATTATGCAAAGTGGAAAAAAAATTTGGGAAAGCAATGCAGAATGAAGAATATGAAGCATCCAAATAGGCGTAAGCCTTTTTTTGATTTAGAATTTGGGTCATCTTTCTACTCTTACTGTTAAAGTTTGCTCGTACTTGTATTGCTTGCTTCCATTGCATTTGCTCTATTGTCCATCTCATTTACTCAAGGATTCAGGTTTCTTTTTCTTTTTTTACCTTCTTGTCCCATCATTACACAAGCACTAAGGGGAACCTTCACACTGCAGTGATGAGCGTGGAAAACCACTGTAAATTAAGCAGAGTAATAGTATTTTGTCTGCGGAGTTACTGAGTTGACTTGAATGTTACAACGTGCTGGGGAGCTGGCACAGAAGTGCAGACTGATTTTTCTTTCACTCATAGAAGTCATTTGTCTCAAGATTTGTGCCACTCTCAGCTGGAGAGAAAGAGAGTCAATACGCGTCTGTTAAAAATACAGATGATAAACTGTTCATACCAATTGTGCTGTTTCTTACCACAGGATTTTGACTCATGGTTCGACACTAAAAATTGTCTCGGTGATCAGAAACTTGTAGAAAGACTTCATGCTGTAAGTAATTAAAGCTGTAATCATGTGTCATCGTTAGCATACACAGTGTAAAAAAGGAAAACAGATTATTTCCCCCTTCATCTCAAAGTTGAGAACATGAACAGAAATGCCCAGCAGAATTTTCATGAATTAAATATTGGCACTTATTATTATAGGTACTGCTTTTTGTAACATGACTGACTGAAGCAGACAAAAACTATACATAAAATGTGAAAATGAAGAGTTTTGAAGTCTTTTTGAAACCATTTATTATTGTGAATAGTATACTGATACAGATGTCATGCTAGTCTGAATAAAGGCATGCCTTTACCTTTATTTTACTGTGCATGAGGTAAAAAACGTTTTTCATCATACAGTAGCAAAACAAATCAGAAGGAAGTACAACATATATTGCTTATTTTTGAAACATTGGTGTATTTTGTATACACTGCTAGTGGAAATGAAACAGAGCTTATGTTAAAAGGTAATAAATAGATTTTATAAGCTTATGGGTTTGGGCCTTGCTTAGGATAACAACTGGGATGAATATGGCAATCTTTATGTAGTGTTACATATTTATGTGTGAACTTAGCCTATTAGTGGACAACTTCATTTTGCAGACTTTAGCAGAATTTTTCTGAAGAAGTCACCATGACAGCAATAGATACTGATTAGTTCTGAATAAACATCAGATAATTGAATCTGTTAATTTTGTATTTGAGGCAATCAATTTTACAAATTTATCTGTGGAAAAACTCTTTAATTTGTGTAGGTTTTGAAGCCATTTTTATTACGTCGCATAAAAGCTGAAGTAGAAAAGAGTTTGCCTCCAAAGAAGGAAGTAAAAATTTATCTTGGGCTCAGCAAAATGCAGAGGGAATGGTGAGTTATTTACATCAAAGTAAGATTCTTTTTTGATAAAGAACACTACAGCTCTTCACACTGATTTTTTTTTTTTTCTTTCTTGTAGTTGCATGTTAAGACAGTCAGATGGAGAAGTCTATTTATAGCTGTCTTTGGGGCTTTTTTTAAAGATGCACAAGTTACAAAGAGTTCGGGAAGGGTAATGAAAAGGGTTGGGAGGAAGAAAGCAGAAACTTCTTTTCCTTCCTTGAGTTTATTTGAAAGAACATATGCCTACTAAGTTTCCTCCTTTGATGCAAGTCTGCATGCACCAGTAAAAGTTTGAGTTGAAATTAAAATAAAAGCTTGAGGAGCCACATACCCAGAAGAGGTGTGAGAAAAGGAGCCAGGTCAGTGTAGCAGCTTCAGTCAAATAAATGATATCCTTAATCCGCTTCGTAGTCCTAAAATGGAAGTATAAGATAATCCAGTAAATAACAAATCATTGTCACTCACACATAAATTGCCTCTCACGTTTAGGTATGGATTTATAAATCCTTATTATTGGTCAGACATTTTTGCCAAGTTTCATAATAATATAGCTCATTATTATATAAACAAAGCAAACTCCGACATCCAGAAATAAGTAATTGGGATTTTGCAGGGTTTCATTTGTGTTTAAAATATCAAATAAAAACTGAGAGTTGTTCAAAATTGCCTGTAAAACTTCAGGTATACAAGGATCCTGATGAAGGATATTGATATCCTGAATTCAGCTGGGAAAATGGATAAGATGCGTCTGCTGAATATTCTGATGCAGCTGCGGAAATGCTGTAACCATCCTTACCTATTTGATGGTGCTGAGCCGGGCCCTCCTTACACCACTGACACGCATCTCATCACTAACAGTGGTAAAATGTTAGTTCTGGATAAACTGCTAGCAAAGCTCAGAGAGCAAGGTGAGTACTGTTTATGAACAGTAGTGATCTGAATGCTTGTTGTAAGTAAAACTACCTTTCAAAAATTGCCTAGATTCATTCTTTTCTTTCCTCCAGTGAATGCATTCATTTCAACTTTTTGTTGAAAATCATTTTTCTGTAGATCTTAACACATGGAGGGAAGGAAGTCTTACAGGAATGATGAAGACGACTAATAATATGGAGAAGTAGAAGGAAAGGAAAAGCAGAGCCTCCTTTCTGCTGTCTTTAAGAAAAGTTCTGATGAGAGAATTAGTTTGTCTGTGCACATCAGTTGTCAACTACTTATCTTACCTTGGTTTTAAGTGTTCTGTTTCTTCAGCTGTGTATTTTTTCTGCATAAATTATCGAATAACCTGTCTTGAGGAGAAGTAAAATCAATACCAGAGAAGTAATTTCAGAAGAAAGACTTATTTGAGTAAGTTAGGTGTAGCACAGAATATTTCACATGAATTCTTATGCTGTATAGTAGGCTCTGTGATAAGGTTAATGTGAAAACATAAAACCAATGACAAGACCTTCTGTGGTGTTCCGTCAGGTTCCAGAGTTCTACTTTTTAGTCAGATGACTCGCTTACTGGATATTTTGGAAGACTATTGTATGTGGCGTGGATATGAGTACTGCCGACTTGATGGACAGACACCACATGAAGAAAGAGAGGTGAGAAAGTTGTATATAAACAAGAAATTTTTTTGTTTTACTTATTAGATTATTAAGAAGTTATTATTTACATATATACATATAAGTAGCTATGTCGTTGTTTAAAGTAAAGCAAAAATGCTACAGTTTAAAAAGGCTGCTAAGGGTATATGTTTTTCCTAACCAAAGTCCCCAGGAAAGTAGGTTTCATTTGTTCCTCAGCTGAATGAAAAATGTAATATTTTGTGGACTCAGAATGGATTTTTCCACCTGTGCAGACCTACAGTTTCTTACTTCTATAAAAAATTGGTTTTTGGTATGAAAGTTCTGTAAATTTCAAAGAAATTTCATTGAAAAGCCACCAACGTACTGGAAGCTTGTTTGAAAACTCTGATGCTTTAATGACACTTTTTTCTTTCAGGAAGCAATAGACACATTTAATGCTCCTAACAGCAGTAAATTCATTTTCATGCTGAGTACCAGAGCTGGAGGTCTTGGAATTAATTTGGCAACTGCTGATGTGGTTATTCTCTATGATTCAGATTGGAACCCTCAAGTAGATCTGCAAGCCATGGTGAGTTAACTGCCTAATACACATTCGTTTATTAAAGTTGTCATTGTTCTGTTTTGTGTAAGTGTTTCCAGAATTTGCGTTTTTGTTATTTTTCTTTATGCTTTGTATTTAATACCAAGAAAACTAAAGACTTGATTAAAAAGGGCATGAACAGAATTGTGGAAGAAACTGTAGATTTTTCTCTGTAAATATGTCTTAATTATTTTTATAATTGAATAAGATTACTTCTGTCAAAATATTGTTTATCCATAGATTATTCTTCTTCTTAATTCTGTCTTTCCAGAAGACAACAGTAAACAAATAACAGAGGGCTGTTTCCAAAATAATAGCAAGGAATTAAAAGCATGCAGCTTTATATTCCTCCCTTTTGGGAAGCTTATGCTTTTGCAAGCCACCTTGTTTCGGCATAAGTGTAAAATCAATTCGCTGGTGATGTGAGGGAAAAAAACCCTTATCTTTGGGTTAAACATAAAATCATCTCTTTCTGAGGGCTGAATATCAAAAAATCAAGTCTATAATTTGTTTCATGTGGAATAAAAATCACATGATCCTTCTTGCATGATTGGGGGGGTGGGGTATTTGTTCTGTGGTTTGTGGTTTTTTGTTTTGGTTTTGGCTTTTGCTTTTTTTTAATGACCTTAAGCACATCAAATATTTACTGTGAATAACTTATCCTTTCCATATGCATGCTGACTACCAATAGTAGACCAACTTCCTTGAAACTGATGAGTGTGATTTATGAGCTTTAGTAGGATTTTCAGGAAGAAATGAATATTATGCAGTAGAGTTAAATATAAAAATATTTAACGACTCATGTTTAAAGGACAGTCAGAAAATCCTGGCACCAACAGCTTGAAAGCCAGTTGTTTAACTTCCTTTATTTAAGAGGACAAAACAATATTTTTTTTCATGTTTTTCAGAGAGAATAAACACAAGTTTTGTTACAAATAAGTATATTATGTTAGTCATATAACCTCATTTTCTGTGTATTGTACCTGTACTATGTGAGCTGCATATTGATGCTTTAATGTAGCTAGCTTGGGACAACTACAGTATTGAAGCTATGGCTGCATGGACTGTGCCCATGGAATTAATATGCTCAAGCCAGGGATACCAAAGTTTCAATACCTATGTCGAGTGAGAGAATTAGTTTGAAAGGAGTGTGGATGTGTGTATCGATATACTGTTGTATCTCTACTTCCCAATTGCAGTCTAGACAGACATTCAGTTATCTTCATTTACAATGAGGTAGATGCATTTATTACTATAGAATGACCCAAACTTAAAAGGTGTAATAGCCAGATATAAGTAAATATTACTATACTGGTTTTACGTTTTTGTGTATCTTGAATAAGCAAGGAGCCAAGAAATATATGCTAGTTTCAGTGTGCTGTTTCTGCTGTATAGCAAGCTAACTGTCTATTGCTTGTGAGTTTTTGTTGCTGAACACTCATTGATTTATGTTTGTTAGGATCGTGCGCATCGTATTGGTCAAAAGAAACCAGTACGGGTGTTTCGACTAATCACTGATAATACTGTTGAAGAGAGGATTGTAGAAAGAGCTGAAATAAAACTGAGACTGGATTCTATAGTTATACAACAAGGTATCAACTGCTATATATGTTTGTCTGCAACAGAATTGTTCAGTCCCTTAAAGTATGGGGTAAATAACTGTACAAATGTACAGTATGAGAGAAAGCAGGCCTTGTGTATAATAGCAGTACACTAAATCAACCTAAGAAACTATAATGTACAAGTTATTCACTTGTTCAGCTGAAATTTTTGAAAAAAAATTTGTTTTCCTAAATAATGTGGGCATAAACTTATACTAAGACTCTAAATGAGGAAAGCAAACTACAGCTGAATAGATGTTACTTGGTTTTTGTGATATGTTAAGAAGGGAAAAAAGAAAAAAAAAGATATGTTCCATGACAAGTAATTATATAGATGTGCTTCTTATCACGTATGAATTTACTGAACATTAAAACTGTTTTGTGTGTCTTTGTTTAGAAGCTCTTGGAAGAATAGTTTGTCAAAAACTAAGGTTCTCAAGCTAAGTTTTGAAGATTGATTGTATTTCCAAAAGGGTGGGCTACTGAAAGGAGCACGGTCAAAATTTTGATGGTCTGTGAAGAGATGAGATAGCATAAGTGAAATTTTGGGACAGAAATTAGAATTTTTGGAAAAATATTCAGAGATGTGGGTTGAAATCAGTGAAGTGAGTGTTAAAAATCTTAAGTACTCCTTAATGGTTATTACAGAATACTTTGTCATTTTTCATCTTGAAGTAGGATTTTGATCTTAAAAGTTCAGCTACCTTTGTAAGAATAAGATCTTAAACATAAAATTTGGATTGTCTGAATGTGAAACAGTCTTTGTTATGGCTTGATCCAAAGTTGTTATTTTTTTATTTTCCCTGAAGTTCCCGATTTCTGTTTATTTTCAGCTCAAGTGAAATGTAATTTTTTCTGTATGGTTCTTTTGTTTTTCCTTTCTTATTCTGCCAGTGAACTAAAAAATTCCACTGTTTACATGGTTCTACTAGAATTTTTGTATTATAACTTTCAACATGTTTTCTTCTAATTTTAGGAAGGCTCATAGACCAACAGTCTAACAAACTGGCAAAAGATGAAATGCTGCAGATGATCCGGCATGGAGCCACGCATGTTTTTGCTTCCAAAGATAGTGAGCTGACAGAAGAAGACATAACCACTATTTTAGAAAGAGGTGAAAAGAAGGTTAGAGAACAGTTATGTACAGAATTTGAAATGTGTCAAACATTAAATATATATGCACAAAATATGAATTAAATCCGGTTATGTAAATCTATTTTTATGCTCAGCTATTACTTTACTATTCGTAAATATTGTAAAGCTTATGAAAGTTTTAAAATCATAGAATCATTAAGGTTGGAAAACACCTCTAAGATCATCGAGTCCAGCTGTCAGCCCAACACCACCATGCCCATTACACCATGTCCCTAAGCGCTTCATCTACACGTCTTTTAAATACTCCCAGGGATGGTGACTCAACCACTTCCCTGGGCAGCCTGTTCCAAGGCCTGACCACTCTTTCAGTAGAGAAATTTCTCCTTTGAAGGAGTAGAATCAGTGAGTTACAATTATTTTCAAACTTCAAACTGTGTGCACCGTATCTTAAGCACTGTTTATTTTGTGGGCTTTTAGAAAGATATAAATTTTATGCCAACAATTCTAATAGACACAAAACCTTTATGGAACTTTATTAGGGAATAGGTAGCTCTGTGGAAAAATGACCTACCATTTCAGCTCCAAAGAGTTGGGCATAAATTTCATTTAAATTTATAAGTTAAATCATACAGTTGTAGGGCTACATTCCAGCATAATAAACTTAGTTTAATGGAAAGTCTTGGAGTCAGATTGTTCAAAATTGAAAAGCACTATGGGCGTGTCTCCTTACAAGAAAAATGTAAGTAAAAGTTTAAAGCAGAAAAAGACATTGAGGATGTTTTAATAATCGTGAAAGCTGTTTTTTTCAGAAAAGATAAAACAGCTTGAATGAGCCTAAAAGTATCTTCTTGTATTTTTAGACAGCTGAAATGAATGAACGATTGCAGAAAATGGGGGAGAGCTCCTTACGAAATTTCACTATGGACACAGAGATGAGCTTATATAACTTTGAAGGTGAAGATTATAGAGAAAAACAAAAGGTAATTTTTCTAAAAGTCTTTGACTTCAATTTAGAGGTGCAAGCATAAAGGCCATACTAGAAATGTTATGCCTATAAAGGTTATTCTAGAGAAGTAAGAAGCTACTGAAAAATTCACTTAACTCTGCAGAAGCATCAGTATTCTGAATTTTTGTTAAATTAGCTTTCAGCCCCACTGTTTTCTTCATGATTGCTCAAATTTTATCCGTTCTGCAACAGAAATATCAAGTTGCATCCTACTATACTGTTGCAGTCAGTATTATTTTACTGCCACATAACCAAGAGAAAAAACCAGGCCTGATAATGATTTTATATGGACTTGGACTTAAGTCTTTTTTTGCAGTGAAGGTTTTAGTCACAAGCATTAATGTGAACTGTTTGTACAACCATTTACCTAATTATAGAAGGATCACCCAAACAAAGAGGTATTACTCAGGGTCTCACAATGTCACCTCTGCGTCTCTGTGTTTTGTATGGGACGTATAGTCGAGAAATCCTTAACGTCTTACCTAGAATCAGATATGTGAACTCTTACTTATTAACTACGGAATGCCCTTCTAACCCAGTTTCTTATAAATTTTGAAGAAACATTTAGAAAAATAAAATATTTAATAAGAATATAGTGGGGTGTGTGCATATATACATAAGATTCTTTTTTTGTGTTGATAATTTCATTACAAGAAGCCAGCTGAATACAGCATAGTCTTGAAATATGCTTTAGTAAGTTTAATTAAAGTAATTTAGTTATGATTAATTCGCTGCTAGTGGATTTTTTTTTTTGCCAATGTTGTAGCCTCTGTAGAGGTTATTCATTCTGATATTTAGAGGGGAAGCAATTCATTCATGTCACAAGATATTACAGAATTCAGAGGCCAGGTCCCCGGTTCTTCCATTGTGTTTTGGTAGATGGAATCATAACCTTACTCAGGTGTCTGGAGTAAGTAGAATATTGTAAAGGGATCTATCCATGCCACTGCACTACCTTATTTGTGGATAATCTTTTATTTATTTAAATACGTGTTATAATCAGCTATAATTTCTAGCTTATTTTTGAGTTCTGTTGTAATATTGGTATTGTTGAGCACAACCATTAGATTTGCCGTGCAAAAATACGTTCCTGTTTTGCGGTGCCACATTGGTCATTATTTTTGTGATTCTAGGAAAGCATACAGTTACTTTAATATCTTTTTATTCTATTCTGCTTGTAGCTGAGCATGATGGAATGGATAGAGCCTCCAAAACGAGAACGCAAAGCTAATTATGCAGTTGACGCTTATTTCAGAGAAGCCCTACGTGTTAGCGAACCAAAAGTCCCAAAGGTAAGAAGTTGGCAAGTATGGAGGGGTTTTTATGTTGTTCTTTTGCTCTTTTCCTCTCCCATGTTGCACCCCCTGCTCTCACCCTATACTGGTAATAAAATGAATGTATTTGCAAAGCGATAAGTTGCCACTGCTGCTGAATTATGGCAGGTTTATTGCACAGAAATCAAGCTTATATAATGTTAATGTAGCTGTGTATCTTTGAAGGCTCCACGACCTCCAAAACAACCAAATATTCAGGATTTCCAGTTTTTCCCACCACGGTTATTTGAACTTCTGGAAAAAGAAATTCTGTATTACCGTAAGACTATAGGATATAAGGTAATGCTTTTTTTTCCTCTTCAAATTAGTGAAATGTATTTGTATTCCTCTTTGCAGATTTACTGCAACCTTGACAATAGCTAAATGAAGTAAATGAGACTGCAACTAAAAAATATATCATCCTGGTCTTATTTTTTGCAAAGTGCTTCTCATTGTGAAGGAAATGGCTTAAAACCTCTATTCACCTTTTTCTGTTCCACTGCGGAACAGAAAAAGTAATTTGTAATTCCTTCCTGTATTTCTCATCTGTGTAGCTTTGCGTTTTGTGGGTGGGTTCCTAACAATAAAATAGAGTAGAAAAAAGAAAGACAATTCTGATGCTTCATATACTTCTCCTCAAAAACAAAAGTGTGATATGTGGTCTAAGATGAGAAAATAATTTTTGGCTGATATAAGATCACCTTCCAGGGTACGATGTTTTTCGTTATAGCTTTTGTATATCTTGTGCAGAAAGTAACTTAAGGTAATACTGAAGTTGACTTTGTGTTGATATGAAGGTAAGTAAAGTGACATCAATTTTCCTTGCATTTTGCTGGGATATAAAATGTTTAAAGGTGTGGAGAAGTCTGAATGTATTACTACTACAAAAAGAAAACCAGACAACAGACTTACCTTTTTTTTCCCCCTACTATGCCTTAGCTGAATTTCTCCCTGTTCCCTGCTGACATTACTAGACAAGCAGTGAACATGGATTCTGTTTTGATGTTGATTTTCATTACTTGCACCAGTATTGGCTGAGTAAATCAAATGGATCCCCTACTTCCAGACATGTACTTTAAAAAGCCCCATGTTTCATGGCAGGTTGCAGCAAGAAGAAATCACATATAGAATGTGTTGGAGAACATAAACTTGTCATACAAAGCGACAGATAGGAAATTGGTGTTGCAAAAGAGTAGAATTAATATTAGCAAAAAATATATTTTTAAGAAAAAGCAGAATGTGTCTTAGAATCTAATTTGAAGCAAAAAGAATTGTATGTGGATGGCAGGGTAGAATTAAGATAAGAATTAAAAGAAGTATACTTAGCTTAGGGGAAGAAATTATTCAATTCATGCTCCAACAAATAAGCGTGAGAGAATTGCTAATGTTCGCAATGTGCATGTAAAAAGAGAGGTGTTTCTGTCCTGTTAATGAAATCTGTCAGACTGGATAGGTCGAACATGAATACTTGTTATCTTAAAAACTTAGTATGACTGTTTACTGGTGGTGAAAGTGATAAATATGATTAAGTTTCTGCTTTGAAATGGAAGTATAACTTTCCATCTGAAGAGAGTTTTATTAAAACTGAAGACTGCCATAAACAACATCAGAAGGTATCAAATAGGTAGAAACCAAGCTTTATGTGTCAGTCTTAACTTAAACCACCAAAGCCAAGAAAATTTCTTAGCCAGATGTTAAAAACAGCTCTTAACTTCCTTTGCCTTTTGCTGCAGAAATATGTAAGGTCTACAAAATCTTCCCTGCATACTGGTTTCTGACTTGTTTGCTATTGTGTGGTATGGAATTGCAATACACAGTTTAAAGGTCACCAATATTAAATTGGTGTCAGTGTGGAGAGGGACAGATAATGTTGCTGGGCCTTGTTTACATAATGTTGTCTGTCTGGTCCTTACTTTGGCTGCGTGCATAGCTCTCTAGTAAACCTGGCAGAACTTAGTATTTCACTGTAGTTATAAAACATTACAAACCGTTGGACGTAAGAGAGCAGATCCTTAGCTAATGAAAAGTGCCGCTGAAATCAGTGAACTGTGACAGCTTACGTTAGGCGAGGCTCTGCCTCTCACAATATCCCTAAGTCGTCGTGTGTAGCAGTGGTGGGTACAGGGCATAACAAAGTTATAACATACATTTGACAAAATCTAGCCCTATTTTTGGGAGGAAGGGTTTAAACGATAAGATTCAAATCTAGGTAAAATGCATTTGGTAACTGTTGTACAGATCAGTGCTTTAATATTTAATAGTTAGAGAAAATCTATTTTACCATTTACATGTATTCTACAGTGTTTTTCACTAAAGTTTCTTAAAGAAAAAGTGAATAGGACCCTTTTGTTACTTATAGGTGAAGATAAACTTTATGTTAAGAGCTTGTGAGACAAGAAAGAACAAGCATAGATAAATGACAGTATTTGATACATCACCTTGTCTTGGAGGATAATATTTTCAGTTTTGCCAGTTTTGTAGATACTGATGAAAATATTCTGGCAGTTATTTTAAAAAATATTTTTATTGTGGTTTGGTTTCTTCAGGGTAGCCAAGGTGTGGGATGGTGGGTTTTTTGTTGTTTGGGTTTGTTTGGGTTTTTTTTTGTTCTGTGACAACAAATGCTTAGTGGGTGTGGACTGTATCAGTCCTGTGAGATCTAACATGTGCTTATAAATTGTAAACCAAGGTTGATAGAAAAGTGTACAGTCTCTTTAATAATATTGCTGCACTACTACTTATTGTTATCCCTGATTTTAGGTCCCCCGGAATCCTGACCTGCCAAATGCAGCTCAGGTACAAAAAGAAGAACAAAAGAAAATAGATGAGTCTATGCCTCTGAATACTGAGGAAACTGAAGAGAAAGAAAAGCTTCTAACACAGGTAAAATAAAAACAGCTGAAGTATTTCATTATATATTTTTGACTATTATGGACTATAAATACTAATAATGATAAATATGCACAGGAAAGCTACACTGATGTTATAGAAATAAGAAAGCACACAACATGTAATGATTTTACTTGGTTTTGCTTTGAGGGACCTTTCCTGTCCTTGAACAAGTTTACGTCTTAGTCACCTACTATTTCTTTGAACACCTGCAGCGTTTCTGAGGCAAGGATTTGTATAGTAGATGCACAACCCAGCAATACATGCAGAAATCCAATCAGTGGGTTTCTCGTATATGCATCTACCTTGCATGTTTTTTTAACAAAAAGGGTTTGAATCAGAGAGGACAAGCTGCTATCAACACATAGGGTATTTACACAGATGTATGAGATGTCACATCCATTAATTTTGTCCCAGTTGGGTTGTTAGGCGTGTTCCTTTTATACTGGGACTGAATCCCTGTCACTGGCTAGTTTCTTGACTTTTTGGACTGTTATACTACTGAGTAGGCTTATTAAAAGTTAATTGTTAAGGAGAAAGGTGTGTCTCGAAAAGTAACAGGATTTTTTGATTCAGAAAATTTTCTGTAAGAGAATTGGACATAGTGTACTTCGAGAAGAAATTTGCAAGGTTACAATTTGACTATTAATTTCACCTCTTTATAGCAGAGGAAGTATTTAAGCTGGTGCTGATATGCATGTCAGTACTGCTGTTGTGGAGTGAGCTTATTCAGCTGGAGAACTGACAGAGTTCCTTGTAAATGTATTTCTGGGATGAAAGAATCTCAATGCACTACAAATTGCTGTTCAGGCATGTGATTTTCTTGTTTGTTTGTTCTTGATGTTTTCTCCTTTCCCTGTCTTTAAATTGTAATGTCTCATTCTGGGATGATGTTTTTGTGCATTGCATCTCAATTAACTGTTGTTCAGTTTTGGATTCATTTCTTTGGTACATAACAAATTTTCTGTTTGACAGTGCTATAGAGTTTCCATTTGATTGCATCTTTTTGGACTAAAGATCGTTTCTTGACATACTTATGCTTTCATCCGTTTGTCTGGTTCAAGGTTTGTAAATGTCCGAAGTAGGAGCTCTTGCTTTAGATACTTGCACTACTCTAAGAACTTGCAGTGACACTTGCATTGGTGCACCCTATACTCCCAAGACATTTGTTGCAAGTATCTGCTGAAGAGTGACTTAAATAAAATTACACTAACCTGTCATTGAGCTTGTCTCTTTGGAAAACTACCATGTTAAAAGTTTAAAAAGAAAGAAGAGTAAAAAGCTCTTACTAATGCATGTGGAGTCATGCACAAAAACAACTCTTCAGACTTTTAATGATTCAGTAATAAACCCTGGATAATACAAGTTTATGGAAATCCTGAAAGACCATTAACCACTGTAATTATGTGACATTGCAGAGGCATTGCCAATTGCCAAATGATACATACATAAGACAAAATTTTGCAAAATGTTTCCCTTCTACCTAGTAATGCCTTCTTAATCTCTTGCTGCTTACAGGGTTTTACAAACTGGAATAAAAGAGATTTTAACCAGTTTATTAAAGCTAATGAGAAATATGGTCGTGACGATATAGACAATATTGCCCGTGAGGTGGAGGGAAAGTCACCTGAGGAGGTCATTGAGTATTCAGGTTTGTGATATTTTGAAATGTATTTCTTAATCACGTGGTATCACCATCATTTTTGTTACATGTTCTGTTAAAATTACAAGATGTAGAATTTGAATGTGAATAAAAATAATTTTTTTTTAAAAGTACATGATGGTTCTTTTCAGAAGACTTAATTCTGTTAAAAGGTTGAATTTGCAGCATATAAATATGCCTTCAGCTGTCTTTATCCCCCCTTAGTCAAAATTTAGAACTTGGCATAGTTAGTTTACATTGACAACATGGTCTTGTGGAATCATTAAGTTGCCTTATAGTGGTAACGTTTCTTTATGCTGTGAGTATATATGCTATTTTAGCTAGTACACTCTATCTTTGTCTTTTGTATTTACCTAACGCTTTTTAATTTGTACAGATTTCTTCCTCTTTCATCCTTGGGTATAATTTTACTAAATGCCTTCGTAAAATTTAGCTTTTCAGTGTTCTTCCTAACATTAAAAAGGAATTGCTCCACAAGAGTTCCCTTCAAAGTGTTGAATTTATTTTGGGTTGGCTAAAAGATGTCACTGGAGAAGCCACAAATTTATTGGCTTTTATAACAGATAGACTAAGTAGTCTCTGACCTTAGAGATAGCTAGTGAAAACTGAAATATGAATGTTTCACTGCTAGCCTAGCAGCTCTAACCTGTTTCACCATTGTTATGAAAATCTATCCTTAAAAGTAATTTTTTTCAGAGTTTTACATGACTACAATTAATTATGTTGAATGTAAACTTCATTACAGTTGTTACTAAAACTTTGCTTATAGGTTTTTTTTTATAGTAACTTTTAAAGACACTGAATAAAGGGTCTGTGCAAGTTTATTTCTTGGCTAGCAGAGTAAAAAGGAGAGTATTAGCACATCTTTTAAGATTCAGTGGAACCACAAACTGCATTCCTTTTTTTGCTGGAGTGTCTCAACTGAGTAAAGTAGTAAGAGTAGTGGAAAAGATTTTATTTTACAAATTATGTTTTGCATTTTTAGCTGTTTTCTGGGAACGTTGTAATGAACTACAGGACATTGAGAGGATTATGGCTCAAATTGAACGAGGAGAGGCAAGAATTCAACGGAGGATCAGTATCAAGAAAGCCCTCGATGCCAAAGTAATCATTGCAGGTTTTTTGTTTTCTGCAGCTGACTTCTTCCAAATTCGTTCAGAAAAGGAATAGTTGGGGATGGGTGTTCTATCTTTTTATATAGCATATCTAGTATATCTAGTATATCTAGTGTGTGTATATATATATCATCTAGTATATCTAGTATCAGTAATCTACACTAATATGTAATAAATCTTTGATGTAATATTGTATGTTTAATAGTCCTTATTTTTGTTTTGGATTCAGATTGCAAGGTATAAAGCACCTTTTCATCAGTTACGTATTCAGTATGGAACAAACAAAGGGAAAAATTACACAGAAGAGGAAGACAGATTTTTGATATGCATGTTACACAAGATGGGCTTTGACAAAGAAAATGTGTACGAGGAACTAAGGCAGTGTGTGCGTAATGCTCCTCAGTTCAGATTTGACTGGTTTATCAAATCTAGAACTGCAATGGTAGGTATCAGTTACATGGACTAAGTCATTATATGAAGTATCTTGTTCCTTTTTTTAAGCACCATCACATAAAATTTGGATTTGTGCCAGATTATTGGAGTCTAGGAAACAAGTGCTGAAAGAATAACTTTGGTTTTTATTCTCATTTCTAGTTTTTAATAAAATAACCTTTTCCCTTAGTACAGCAAGCAACACAATACAGCTGAAACAGACATTAGAAAACCTGCCAAGCTGAAGTCCCATGTTACCCAAAGGGATTAATGCAGAGGTAGACTATCCTTACAAATATCCTTGTTACTTTTATTGCAAACTAAAAGTTTTACCAAACAATGTCTCTTAAAATATGACTGCTTTTCAGAATTATTGGACAATATTAAAGACTGAAAACATGTGAATTACATACTGAGAGAAAACAGCTTTGCTAATATTGGTACTTAATTTCTAAAAGTCTGAGTGATTCATGTAAGAATTAATCATTGAACCAATTGGTTTAAAATGCACTTTGTAGTTGTGAATAAGGATTATCACATGTAAGTGCTTAAATTTTTTTAGTTATACTTTTCTGAAGATTTTGTTCATACTTAGAGAATGTAATACAAGATAGCAAGTAGACTTTGATAGCAAGTAGACTAGTACTCTGAATTTTAGCTATTTTTTTTTTCCTTTCTCTGTCTGAAGAACAGAGCCATTCTTTTTTAATTTAGTCATTAAGCGGGAAGTGGTAACACTAACAGAAGCTTTGGTGGTTGCAAGTAATAAGTTATGTAGGTACCAACCTCAGAATATGGGACTCTTTTAATTATAAAAAGCTGTTAGCTCTGCCCTGGAATTTTTGCTCAGCTCTCCCGTTTCATTTCCTTTTTCTTACCAATAAAATTTGTAAGTCTGTGCACCTTATGTAAGAAACACACACGTGCATTTTCATTTGAATGTATTTGTAGAAGAAAAATAACTTCCAAATTTTTTTGTAATACCGGAAATAACTTCATCTTACTCACTTGCAATGAGTGAGAGCTGGAACATTTTTTTTGTCTGCTTGAATACAAAACTGTGTTGGTCATGACCAAAAGAAGAGAGTGGAGCAGACTGTCCCTTATACATCTGTCACAGATTCTCCCCATTGTCTTGTAAGCAAATTTCTAATTAAATACTATGCTGCAGTGTAACTTAAATGTCATTTCATACAGAAATCTGGATTTTTCTAGTAGTTTAGTCTAGCAATTGCAGAACCACTGTGCATTATTGTTTACTATCTTTATTTCCTGGCCTCAGGATTTGTTTATAAAATGTTATTTTAGAGTTCTGGATACTGTACTAAGAATAAATAAAACATAGGATAAAATATTTAAAATGTGTATTTGAACAGGTGGGAATATTTGCTTTTCCCAGTGCTACTTATAATTATGCAATACAATTTCTACTTGATATTTCAGCAATTAAAGTGTTTCTCGGTAGTGGCAGCAGTTAACCCTTAATTAAAAAGAAGTACAACCTTTACTTGCTAAAATGTCTGTTTGAAGAAATACTGGATTTTAAAATTATGTTCATAAAGAGAGAAGCCTACAATATTTAGTCTATTACGAAGTTTCTTTTAAGTTGACTATGGAGGAATCCATTTAAGTAAATCATAGAAATGGGTACTAGAAATCAAAAATGTAGCTCAACTTTTAATGTTAGTTGACGTATAGTTAAGTCAGGGGTAGAGTTAAATACTCAGTTTAAATCTTCTTGCAGATCCTTATGTTCAGTAAAATTTTCTTTTTAAAGGGGATGGGAATAATTTGCTGAAATGTAGAAATATGTTCTGTGGTGTCTAATGCTGAAATTGAGGCACTGGGAATATAATGGATCTTTTGGCTTCTGTTTGCTCTTTAAAATTCTATCCATTAATATTAGTATTTTTAGGTTTTCTGCTATTACACAATTGAAAAAGAATAGTATGAAAATACAAAGCTGAAGTAATCTTTCACCATGCATTTAATTTTCTTAAATGTTTTAAATTGTCATGATATGTAGGGTTTAGTAGTTTATAACTGGCAATGATATAACTGATATTTTATGCATTCAAATATCCTGACATTTGTGGAAGTATTAATTTCTGTGGGTCTATTTTGCACTAGCTTGGTAATTTTTATGAAGAAATGTGCTGGAAAGTCACTTGATACCAAGAATAATGAACCAAGTATAAATACAAATCTTTATAAAGGGGTAAATAATAAGTTCAGTGGAAGTGGATAAAACTTCTTAGATTACTGAAATTCACATATGATCGCAAAATTACCCTTTATTACATTCGAACTGATATGAAACAAGATAGAAAGGGCAGCATAATTCTGAAAAGGACTTACCAGGCTCTTCGAGAAAACTTTGTGTTCTACTAACCACTAGATGTCTCTTGAATTCCATGTAAATAGCTAATTTATCTTCCATCTTCTTACTTCTGTTTCTTCTCCTTCTGAAGATTTCTCTTTGGAAAACAAAAATTCTGCTTCATTTATTTATTCCAAAACCAGACGGTTTACCCAAAACGTAAGTTTTCAAAGAGATTGAGAGTGCCGAAAATTGTAATATTTTTTTTTAACTGGGCACAGAGGTTTAAATTTTTAGGTTTAGTTGTTATTGTTCTTTTATTTCTGTCCAAGCAGGAAGAATGCAAAATATCATGGCCTTAGTGAATCATGTATCTGTTTTCTGAAGTCATAAATTATGCATATTCTCTTTTACCTTCCTGCAAACTCTACTCAGTGTAAGACAAATGACTCCTTTGTAAATACAGGAATATACAGGCCTGTTGACAGAGCTTAGGACTACTTTCACTCCCAAGTCAGCATCTCTGCCTTCAGTCATGCAGAAGGTGACGGTTCAGTGCTCCTATCTTATTTATTGCAATACTAGTCTTTATAGCTATGAAGGGGTGAGCAAAGTACATCTTATCTCTTTCCATCCTAAAAAGAAAAGTATCGGGGCACGCTGAATAAAATCGCATCTTTAAAGGCATTTTAAACTCTAAGTGTATTTTTACAGTAATAAAATGGAATAGATCAGTCCATATTGAAATTTCAGTAGCTCAACGCAGGACTTATCATGCAGATTCTTTCTCAAGGTAGGTGTAGAAGAAACCTGTGTGCATGTCACATCTTACTGTCAACTGCTTCTGTGATTCTCCAGAGAAAATTGTTTTTGAGTCCATCCTCTGTCCACTGCATGTTGTTCTCGAGTAGTAGTCCATCTGGAAAGTCTAACCATGAACCTGTACAATTTAATAAATATATGTATTTATGCAAGCATTTTTCCCCAGGAAAGAGGAGGATTTTTCTTAGTACCTTAGGCAAACGGATCGAGGTTATTTCTTAATCCTTCCTGATTAATTGCTTGTCTTGAATTTAACACAAACCAGTTTCTCTTATACTAGAAAAGATCTAGCTGATTGTTATTACGGGGCAGCTTGTCATCAGTCTTTACCTACAGCTCTTAAGTCTTTGAGTAATGTACACAAATTTAAATGATGTAAAATGCTTCTGATATATTGACAGTCATCTTTCTACTTCTGTCTTTTTATCATCTCTATTCATCTATAGAGTGTAGGTTTTTGGGGCAGAGGCTCTTTTGTTCTATGTTTGGGGATCCAATGTATGTTAGGATGGCTTGCACTCAAGTTTTCTCAGACTTGTTGCCTTTTTATCTAAAAACTGTTGTGTGGGTGGAATTTGAGTGTTTTTATTGGTTGAAGTGAGTGTGTTTTAGCTCTAGCAGGACTGTCACATTCCAGGCACAAGCATGGTGCCCTAATTTGTGGTCGAACCTGTGCTGCAAGGTGTGGGGTTACTTTTACATGGATGTGGTAGAAATGACTGATTGTAATACTCTGTTTGCAAAATTACGTGCATGAGACTGGAACGTTTCCAGTTGTAAAGAAGAATGTCCTGAAGAATTTTTTTTTTGTGGTAAAAAAAATTCATGTGGTGGAAGTATTCTCTGTGTCCATTCTGCATTACAGAGCTTTCACCCAAGGCCATGGAGCACCCTTTGTAGAGGAATCTGTGGAAATTATAGAACTTAAGGAATGTGGCTAAGCTTGAGGATATTAATGTCTCAAAGATGAGTGATATGCTTGACTGTTTCAGAACGTTCAGGATCAAGAAAGTGTGCAGGCTGCATTGTTTTCCATCACGTAAAATGATGGCTGAGGCAATATACAGGTTACATATGCTCAGAAAATAAAGACTAATTCCTGGGCAAAAAGGTCACCTGTTCACTTCATTGTGAATAGACCAGTTGTAGGTTAAGATCTATGCTACTAGGTAATTCTAGGATAGCTTGTGGTTCAAAAATTGATTCATTGAATTTAATAGAGATAAGACATATTTTTTTTGGCTCTTTTTCCTCAGAAGAAAGCTTCCTGCTTTGAGTTGGAAAGAAAAGCCCATGGAATCACTGTTCTCAGTGTACATAGAACATACTGAATAATTATAATAAAAATGAGTACTATTTTGTATTTGGTAAGAGGTATTTTTTTTTGAGATGGGATACAAGAAACTGTCCAAGTCAAATGAGTTCTACTAACCCAGCCAACTGCTATTTACTGCAATGCAGATACTTTTAGAGTTATATTGGTAATATTTTTTAATGTATAAATGACCTTATGGCATTTAATCTTGATCACTTGCAGATGACTTGGAAGTCTTGATGCTAAAAGCATTTAGGGCCTGCTACCTTTTGGGTGCTGTTCGACTAAAAATAGTTCATGATTTAAGACTGAATAGATTTTTGCCAGTTTGGAGCTTGACAGTGTCTTATCACAAAAAACTAGTCTGTGTGCCACAGAAAAGTATTGCTTAAGATAGCTTTGATTCCTTTTCTCTCTGCTTTAAAGATATACTTGAAGACCTCTTTTCCTAAAATCTGGCATAGTATGCTGGCAGGCTATAATTTGCTTCATCTAAACAAGATGAAAGATCAGATCAGTCTTTTGGGGTGTCAGTTTGGAAGATACAGACAATCCTGAAAACTCCTTGTCAGGAAGTTGAATATTTCAGTAAATCTCTCTCTGTTTATAAAGAAGGTTACACTAAGGTAAAGCCAGATGAACAATAAATAAGCTAATCACATTAGTACATGAATATTGAACATTTTTTGAAAACGTAAGTATTTTGGAATTCAAGAATTTTGAACATGTTTATGTAAATGACAGATTTTGTATAATTTATTTAGATAATTTGATGTTTTCTGTTTCCTTAGGAGTTTCAGAGACGCTGCAATACTCTCATATCATTAATAGAAAAAGAAAATATGGAAATTGAGGAAAAAGAAAGAGCTGAAAAGAAGAAAAGAGGAGCGAAAGTTACAGCAGTACGTTTAGCAGCACTTACTTTACTTCTAGTGGGGCAGAATTCAATTATATTTTGTTAGAAAATGAAGAAGATAATTGTAGCCATTGATTGTTTTAGTACAAACTATTAGTTGTGAGATTACACTGAAATATTTGTCTATTCACAGCTCTCCTAGATTTTACGTAGGTATTCCCAATTCGTAGTATTTTGGGGCTTTTTTTTTTTGAGAAGACTCTTTTGTTTAAGTAGCAGAGGGAAGACTCTTTTTAAGAAAACATAGCACTGCCCTCCTTCTACCTACATATTTACATCATATGTTTGCTTTAATTTAATCTCAGATTGTTATTCCTCACCTACATAGTAGTTCCTGGAAGAAGAAATGATAAGAAGTGCTTCTTTTAGTTTGAAGAGTTGTCATCTTTAGGACAGAATTGTGTATAAGTCAAGGTCCTGATCTTTTCATCCAATTCATGGTATGTGTGGTACCTGTACCATTGAGACCATGTAATGATTTGAAGAAGATAAAAAGGGTAGCAGAATTAAGTGTCTAAATCTGGGATTTTTGTTTGCCCTTCCATTATATCCTACAAAGCCAAACTGGAATATATAATACGTTAGGGTCATTTATCTTCTTTTTGAATAGTTAGTCATGTACTTGAAATTTTTTTTTTTATAATGCCACCATTTTGTGGAATTTATAAAGCAATTTTTTTCTTTTTTTAGTCACAGAAGAGAAAAGCAGATTTGGCCGCTGAGAACTCTGGAAAAAAAGATGCTAAGAAAGTGAAGTCGTGAACCTGAAAACTGAATGCTAAACGTGAAACTGCCACTTTCTTCTCTTCATCTACAAGTATTAATTGCCAACTTCTTTGTATTCATGGTAGTCTCCCCCAAATCCCATGGTTTAATTTTGCAGATTTTGTATACTTTATAATGTCTTTCTTTACCTAAAATGTGTAGCTTTATATCTTACGCATTCCAGTATTTTTGTGTACTGTATTTTGTGAGTTTCATGTCTTCGGCAAAATTCACTCAGTCCTTGTTTTTTTGAAGCTTGTGCTGAGGTTTTAGCTTTTATATGTTTTATATGCTGCTGCTTTGAAAGAAAACCTAGATTCTATAGCTGTATTATTGTTGTTTCATATTTTAAATTTATATGGCTGTTGGAAAATAAACTGACTTAATTATTTGAAGAGAAATATACTTCACCTTTGTTTTGCCTACCCTCTCTCCCTTTCTTGCATAGCTACATTTAGAGTGAATGTTAAGGTTTATATAATTGTGCCTTCATCATTGATCAGATTTTTTTTCAGAGGAGTACTTAGATAGGATCAGGAGCATGACAGAACAAAAAAAATCTAATTAGACTGACATCCTTGTTTGCTGTCAGCACTACATTGACATTTCTCTCTGAAATGTTCGGAAGGAAAGCCAGCAAATACTTAAACCTTGTCGGTTTTTTTTTGAGTTCTTTATCACTGGTTTCTGCTGGGCTTCATATATGTTTAAACACAGGGTGAGGTGTTTTTCAGAATGACCTCTAGGTGAAAACTCTTCTATGCCTAATAAACTGAAGTAGTCAACTAACAGCTTCTTTTTAAGTAACAAACAAAATCATTCATCTTCTGGTTGGTAGGCTGCTCAGCTATGCTGCCTTCTGCTAAAAGATCTTTGTTGCTCTAATTCTCTCTGCTAACTTTCTGCTTTTACCTTTGATTCAACATGTCAGTCAGAAGCAATGGGGATATGTTATGGAGTGCTCCTTTTTTAGTATTTCTCTTTTAATGAAGGGATGGAAGTGTTGGATTATGATTTTTTTGACTTTGCAAGAATGGCCTTTATTAAGCAGGTTCATAGTTTGTGCTCACCTTGGAGTCTCTGCCTTTCCCGGGTCAGTAGAACAGCGACTGTGACATCTAATGTTTTACTTTAATCTTCTGTCTCTGATCTGGTGTTTAGTATGGACCTTGCTACCGTGAGACATGCCCTCATAATGTCAAGTCTAGATTAATGCAGTGTGCTTTACATGGTACTTCCCTTGAAGACTACTTGTAAATTTCCTCTAGTGCAGTTTGCTTCCATCTGTGGTTTGAGGTGTTTTGAGATGAAAAAAACTCTTTAAACTCTTTGTATTTCATGCTTTGCATTGGCTACTTCTTCTGTATTTGTAAAATTCAGGACTTTATAAAAAGTTCTTGAGTCTTAGGACAGAATTCTGCCCATATTCTTTTATGTCATTTAAAATATATTGGAATGTTTTTGAAGTTTTCTGGAATTAATCTCTGTAAGTTTGATGAGTAATTTCCAGCCTTTTTTGATATTCTGTGTTTAAAGTTTGGGGCAAAATGGGTGTGATGACTTGGTTGAGCATTTTGAAGGATTAATAATTTGATTTTGTATTTTGGAATGGAGCTTTTGTTTGGGGACCAAGTCATTAATATTTCACTGGGCTTTTATTTGTAAGACTTACAGTGTAAAAAAGGGTATTCATCTGTTGAGATTCATCTGATGAGTTGAGAGCTACATCTAATAATGATGGGGCACAGCTTTCAGACAGAAGATTAGTCATAGGTGTCAATGCATGCTTTTAAATGAGTATGCGACCCAGATGGGATAGATCTGCTTAGAAAAGAAGGATGTCTTTTCAAATAAGATTTTTTGTATTGGAATAGTTAACATCCTTTAATAGTTAACATGCTTTATCCTTGGGAGAAGGGCATCCATGTAATTATGGGCCTGGAAAAAGGCTGTGCAGCTACATACATATATAATCAGAAATCCCTGGAGCATTGCTATTAATAGAGAGAGGAAGATACCTTATTTACATTTGCTTTTCGGCTCCCGTGTCACTCAGTAAGTTTATGGCCTGAAATTATGAAAACAAGTAAAAAGAGGAGGGAAATAAAGGCTGGAAGAGCCAATTGAATTTTTATTGAATTACATGGCTAGGTCTAGACCTTATTCCATTGCTCCTATTTAGCATCGGGTCAATATTGTAATGTTTTAAGTCTTGAAATAAGTGTATTCTGGTTTTGTTTATTGTAGATTAGCTTTGTTTCACTTGCATGTTTTTGTGTATCCAGTTTCTCTGTGTTGCAAAGTATATGGAAAGTCTTAAAATGGTAATATCTCAACTTGTTCTTTTATGCGGATTTCTTGGTTTGAGTTACCACTTGAGTTAATGTTCACTTTTCTCCTCCCTCAGTGACATGATATACTAGCTATATAGCAAAAGATCATGCAATTGTTCTTCCAGATATTATCCTCTTCATCAGACAGCTTCTCTGAAGAATGATAGATGCTGCCAGGAACTATCTGTTATCTCTTACAGTCTGTAGTTCCTAGTTAAACTGAATGTGCTGCTGAACAACAGTCCTTGAGAGCACTTGTACACTATATACTAGTTCCTCGGCATATTGAGTCTTCCCATCCATCAAGTCCCACAGTGATAACTAAAGAAAATTGCTAACAGCTGCTGGTCAGGATTAAAGTAAAATGTATCCTTCTTTTCCTTTTTCGTTCTTATAGTTGCAGATATACGCACAGTATGTGCCTAACGGTATCTAAATGATAAGCTGCTGTGACTCAAAATTAGATGGACTGAAATAAAGGAATCTTCCTACTTTTAACTACTATTTTCTTAGGTGAGGAATACTGTTTAAAAGAAATCTGTAAGCACTGAATGTAATGTGATACAAAACTTCTGAAAAGTCTGGACCTTTAGGCAATTCGACAGTTGCCAAAAAAATTACATGATATAAAATTTTGAAAATAATTTATTGTTTCCTTCTTTCTTTCAAACTAAAATTTGATTGTGTTAGCATTAGGCTTGAAGAAAGAAAAAGTAGTCGTCTGGCACATTTCACACATCAGGCAGTGCATGTAACATCCTGGGAGAGGTCACAACAGTTCTTGTGTTCTTTTTCTTTTCACATATTCATCGCTTTCAAATTATCAGTCCTTTTATTTTTGTGTTATGTTAGTGATGACAATAAAAGCCACACAGCTGACCATCTTCATTATATTTAATTTCAATTTATTATCATGACATAGAGAAAGAATGAAGCTCTTTTCCTGCTGGTAATATTAGACCATCTTTAGGTACTGTTTGCACGAGTAGCATTACTATACTAAAATATTAAGTAAGAATTTTTTCTTGTAGATTAGCATCGCTTGTTTGATTTAGTGCTAATGCTGGTTATGGTTTAAAAAAAATCCAGCTTTCACTCTTTGAGATCATAAGCAAGGGATACAGTATATGGAAATTAATCATTCTTTCTAAATGCCTGATGGAAGTAACTTCCGTTTTGCAGCTCCTGCTGTGCACTACCATGATACAGGCGCTCTCTGTGCATGCCTCTTCCCCAGGTTCGGTGGAGGGATTAAGTACTTTCAGTGATCGCAAATTAATGCCAAAGCTAAAAAGTGTGGGCCTTACAGGTTGAAAAAAGCATATGGAATTTTGCAGTCAGCAGCGGTTTTTGTGAATGTAAAATGACGTGGTTGGTGCCAACCTTGGCACTCGTGATGTTGGAAGGGATTGATCACTGACTGTAGTTCTGATCTGGTTTAGATAGCTTGACAGTTGTTACATTTTACTTAAGTTTATCTAGTCCATGTACTTAGCTTCAAGCATGTATGTAAATGCTTTGGTGCGTCACAGTTAAAATGTTTGATATGTTCTTTTTCTGAAAGAGTTAAAGTTGAACTTGGTTTGCATATTTTGAAATGTAATGTACTCTTGAATTGCATTTGCATGATATCCATCCTTTCATAAAAGCCTTAATAGGAGTAGTATTTGCTGCCTCAAAGGTATGTCTACATTGTGTTGTTGAAAGATAACTTCTGAATTTTTTCAAATTGAGATTTGTTTCTGAAGTTGTACATATATGAAAATAAAAATTAATACAAACCTGACGTCTTTTGGTAATTATCCTTCTGGTACAAATAGGCACGTGCACTTGGATACTGTTCAAAATAGTTTGATTTGTTTTCGTTGGTCTTGTACCTCATAACCTTCAGGCTATGGTAACTGAATGTAAGGGGGGTGTGTGTGGCTGTTCCACATCTGCTTTCAAACTTTCTAATTTCCTGTAATCTAAAATAAAATACTAGTAGTGCCTGTATTTTTGTGACAGCCTTGCCTGTGTTGTTTCTTAGTACAGTATGATACAATGTATGTTGATCCTGTATTAAAGTATATTACTGTTTTTCTGTTACTCCATACCTCTGGTGTGTTACTAAAATAAAATACTTTGGAGCTTAAGTCTAGGAGACATAGAATGGTAGGGACCAGGAATTTTTGTCATTGCAGCTGTTGATCACTAGTAGACATGCAGATGTTCTGCTTGGAGAGGTTCATGCCCTAAATGAATGCTCAGTTTTCCACTTTTTTCTCAGGATGACACCTTTTTTTCTCAGAAAAAAAGGAGAGACAGTAAGGAGCTCTGGAAGACCAGTTTATCCTGGCGTTGGCTGGTAGCAATTCTGTCTGCTTTACAGTGACTTTTGATAGACCTTACTCTTTTTCAGGTGAGGCACCTAGACCAGGAAGAAGGAGCTGGCAATAGAGATGTGGATTGTCTTACCTTGTCCTCAGTACAGGCCAAAACAATTGCTGAGTTCACTACAAGAACTACAGTTCTTGCAGATAGCTTTGCTTAGTGCCAGGCTGAGCATGATCTCCTGGCTAGTTTCTACTTCTTACATATTCTCTGTGGAGATCTACTAGCACTAAAGTCTACGGTTTTCAAGATTTTTTTGGAAGCAGTACCTGCCAGCACTTCTGGAGAAGACGCTCTGTTCAAACATCAGAACTTTTAATAGGAACAGTGGTCCTGTCGGCAGAGCTACTCAGTAGCTGTGGAGTTTGCAATGGCGTTTGGTATTGTCGTGATGATCGTTCTTGCTGTATGCATTCAGTGTTTTTGGGAATGTCAGGCTATAGACACCTTTTTCAGGGAACAGGCCTTTTTATTGCTACATGGTAGTTTCTTGCCACAAGAGAACAGGCTGAAAAGCCATCTTCATTTATCTTCTCATTTTTTAATTAGGTGGATGCTGCTGAAGGCCACAAAATCTTAAATTCCACTCAGCAGTTTGGTAAATGGCATTCATTATGTGTTGTCTTTCTCTTAAACAGGTGGGATAACTTCACAGGTGGATATTCTTCAGGAGGCCACTTCACAGTGAGGGTTTAGAGTCCAGCAGGGCTTCTGTTATTTCTCCTTCCTTAGAACTGTTGCTTTCACATTTTCTTAAGATGGCGTTCTGAATTTCTAGATACCTTGATTCTCATGTCTTTATTCCTTCAGGGTTTTTTTGCAGTTTTTGGTTGGTTTTTTTTGTTTGGTTTTTGCGTTTTATTTTGTCATTTCTGCCTAGGAAAAGAAAAAAAAGTGTGTTGACTACTGCGTATTTCAAATTATTAAAATAATTCTAAGGTTGATAATCCTTAGACTCAAAAAATTGTAGTTGAGATTTTGCGAAGATAGTGCAAACTGTGTTGCACACTGGTGGTTTATGAATTTCATGGAACTTTTACAAAATTCCAAGGATATATCCATGCTGTTAGCAGTCAGTCCTCACTTCTAAATAAATTTAATACAGCATTTTGTTCAAGTAATAACTCATTACAGTTTAGGGTTCTTGAAGAAATTGGCTGTTATAAATTTTTAATCATCATTCACCTTGAGGAACTGGCTATAAAATATTGCCATCTTATAGTAAAGTCAGCAATGTAGTAAATAGCCATATTGGTAAACAATAAACTTTTTTTCATATTTATCCGTGTCAGTAATTGTTTCCTTTATGTATGGATAAAATGTTCACAACTTTGCTAATTACTCTTTTTTCCTGCCTGAAATATATTTTCATTGACTAATGCTTTATTAAATGAACTCATATTCCATGGTAGTAGGCATAACAGCATAGAAAAACAGAAGTTAATTTTCAGCTCTTCACTGACATTGAATCTTAGCTTTTATTTAGTCAAAATATCTGAATAGATATTGAGTGAAGTGCTCTTGTCCTCTTCTGAAAAGAATAGCTTCTCATTAGAGATTTTGAGACACCTTTTCTAGACAAACACTTTCCTAGTTGAGTACTTGAGTATCAACTACTTGGGGGCCTAACTCAATGCGTTGGTAAATGTATTAATATTTTTGATTCAGCAGGTCAAATTAGAGCACTGATTACGTGATTTAAGTGATGCCGCTGAACAGTTAGATATTTCCAACTATGTTTTCTGGGTGTTTGTGTTTGACTTTGACTCAGACGGCTGTTTCAGCTGGGTGTGGTGTAACCTGGGTGAAGATACAGGACGATGTCTGCTTCAGGAGCCCTGACACAGCCCAGACCTTTTAGTCTGGCTGTTGATATGAGCAGGCATGTCTTCCCCTGCCTATTCTGCACCATCTCCCCTCGCTTTCAGTCAGCTCCTCTCAAAAAACCTCAACCTGATGTGGCTTGTGCCTGCCTAGTTTCTGCTCTGGGTGGCAGGAGAAGCCCTCTGGGCCAGTGGCTGCCCCCTCTGTCTTAGGGTGACGCTTGTGCCTGGTCCTGGAGCTGAACAAGGCCATTCATGGGCTTGGAAACCTGCGTGCCCCACAGGATTTCAAATAAGTGGATTAATATTTTCATGTAGTACCTTGTACCCAGGCACAAAGGAGGCTGTTACTTGTCTGGTCTTCCCTCCTGCCCTGCAGCCCCTGCGAGGCCGCCATCGGTTCCGCAGGTCTCTGGCTGGGGGTTACAAACCCCCCTCGGAGGCGCCTGTCGCTCTCCTGTGTGGAGTCTGCGTGGCCTCTCTGGACACCGAGCGGGGCCAGTCCAACCTGGGCCGCTGCGTGCTGAACTGTGCTTACGGGGCTGGAAAACGGAGAAGAGACAAGAAGTTGCAAGTTATTACTGTAACGTGCTTTAAATGTTGGTTGGTATTTGCACAGAAGAGTGGTCGAGTCCCTGTGAGAGCAGGAAGATGCACAGGTATGTGTGATGCGCTTAATAAAAATGTGGCTCTTGGTCGAGAGGAAGCCTTTGCTTCTAGGCCTTATTTCAAATCCTGCTGGGTCAGTTGACATCATGGATATTTTTATGAGGAGGCCCTTTGGAAACCTGTCCAAATTAGCAGATTGGGTGTCTTGGCGCAATTCCCAGTCATTGTGCAAACGCTGCTCTCGCAGCAGGCTCCGCTTCTGACATTTGAAACGCAGAGGGAAAAGGTTGAATCTTGGAAACAATTGCCCGTGCCAGACTGGGGTGAGAGCTGGGCTGGGAACCATTGCGTGTAATTAACTGGAGATTGATGGCTAAATCTATCTATTTTTATTGATAGTAAACCAAAATTTAAAGTAAAGCCACTGCAATTTGCTGCCGAGTGAGTGGAGTTACCACTGAAGGCCCTGGAGCTGTGCGTGTGCCTCTGGGCGGCACGCGGCTTGTGAAGAGAGCATGGGGCTTTCCCGGTGCAGCTGGTGCTCTGACCCCTTCAGACCCCCCGTCGTGGTGGTGGTGGCTCTGAAAGGAGGAAATGCGAGGAGAGAGCTGCTCCCTTTGCAGGTGGGCGAGGGCGGTGGTATGGCGGCGCTGAGGTGCTCCCTGCAGTTGCTCAGATTTGTGTCTCGGCGGGGCTATAGTCCAGCCCTCTCCTCAGAGTTTGCCAGTCTTTACCAAATGTACCTGCGCAGTTGGTGGCTGGCTGGCTAGTTACCACAGGAGAGGTGATTTGGGTAGGTCTTCCTGTCCAAAAATAACATATGTACAGCTTAAAAGGCCTCTATCAAAGTTTAAACTAAGTTATTAGCCAATGTGGCACTCAGTGCAATACTCTGAGCAGCTCTGAGCCAGCGCGCAAGAACTGTGCTGACTCTAGATTCACGTGCGTTCAATTGCTGCTTGAAGGCAGGCCCCTCTGCACCGCAAAAAGCAGCACCGCTTTGTGCCACAGGATTTTGCTTCAGTGACTTATTATTAAAATTACGTTGCTGGAATTTTAAATAAATAAATAAATACTGCCCTTTCAAAACCAAATGTTTCAGCATTACTTTATAGCTTCTGTAGGTACATGTCTCTGAAATACTTTTGCTTATTTATGTTATAAAGTGATTTTAGTACATGCTGAAATTCACCTTTCCGTGATTCACATTGCTTGAACGCACATGTGGAAGAAGTACAAGAAATTTCTTTTGCTTAAACCTGGAGCCCTGGAGACTCGACATTTTCTTTCCATATTCAAAAAGAAATTTAATTTTAGCTTTTTGTGATACTCATTGATAATTAACTGCTGTGTGCATTGTATCTTATTATTCTACGGGCCTGAAGATTTTCTGTTGGAAAGAAAAAGAAAATCGATTTCAACAAATTCAGTTGTTGCAGTCTTACTGCATTATGGTACTCAATGTAAATTAATGTTTTGAATTTATGTCATCGATCAATAGGTGCAGTGATTGATTGGGGATGTATGAGGTAAAAAGTGAATAAATAAATTTTTGCTTTGTTTTTATAACATGAAAACATGTCAAAGTTTATTGAGCTGCAAGTTACTTTGTAGTGAACCTGAGGTGGAATCAGGAACAAAATAATAATGTTAGTCTGTTTATTTCTCGGATTTTCTTAAAACGCTGACTGGCAGACGTCCCATTTTAGAAGTCTATTTAGAAACCTGGGGTTTGCTGTCTGATCACAGGTCCTGATGCCCATCCGATCTTCTGTGAGACTGGTTGAAAAGTGGGAAGTTATCTTGCGTACAATCCTTTTAATGTGGTTTTGTGCCTTTTGTGTAAATTTGCTCAGTTATAGGTGCTGGTAGAGCCATGAGCACTCTGTGCTGATTCGGTAGTACAGGGCTGATTTCAGGCTCTTGCTCACCTTATGGACAATGATATCTTGACTTGATGGATGGACAATGATATCTTGACTCGGTGGATGGAGATGACTATTTCCACAATCCTTTCAAATGCCGTAGCTGTGAGACTGGGAAAGTCAAGTGTGGTATTCCTTGCTCAAAACTAGATGTTCGTGGTCTGGACTAGATGCAGCAACGTGAGTTACCTGTCATTCAGAGCCTGCCTGTGTGTGCCAAGTCTGCTCTGGCATTAGTGCAGCAGGATGAGTCTGTGTTAAAGTACAGCTTTGCTAAGACTGTGTTAGTGGATTACGTACCTGTTTTTTCTGTGGTGTTTTTGGATGAAGGCAGGTGCCTACAACCTGAGATCAGCAGCATTGCCAGCTTGTCTACATACATAATTTATTTTTGATTTAAAGAGCTTTGAGACCTTCATTTGAGGGTCGCTATAGAAATTATTGTTCTCATTGGGAATTAGCTATTGCAATAAAAGTTGAGAAAATACAATATTTTTACTGCTTTCAGGGATTTGGGCCTCTACTTTTAAAAATGGGGGGGGGGGGGGGGGGGGGGAGGAACAAGGAGAAGAGTTGATTGAGGACATAGTACCTTGATCAAATGGAGGCAGAGCCCAGCTGGCATGAAACCTATTAAAATAAAAGACAAAATAAGATAGTCGGTTTTGTCAGATGGGGACCACGTTCCTGTTGGAGATCAGAGGATTCACATCAATCACAGCTGCAGTAACTGCAGGTTGTACGTAGTAGGGCCTGTGCAAAGACTGTAGTTTTTGTCTCTATCTTCTATAGATGGAAATAAATGCAGATATCTTGCCAAAGAGTCAGTTGTATCAGAAGAAAAAGTGTATGTGAAGAGCTTGGAGATGTTTTACCTGTTGAAGCAAAGTTGAGGAGGTACCTCTAAGTTTCCAAATGGAAAAAGGAAGACAACATCCTCTTCCAGTTTACTAGTCACGTAATAGTCTGCAAAAGAAAAAGACCAGACTTACCTTGTACATTTTTTTTTTTTTCCCCTGCAGTTTGACTGCAGCAAAACTATGACGTTTATCTGTTTGCTCAGAGCCATTTGATGTTCTTTCCGAAGGGACTACTGGCCTTCTCTAGAAGGCTTTCGGTACTACTTGGCCTGCTTCATCTCTTCCACTGTACTGTTTTGTGTGTCGGGCCATCTTTTGCTCTCTCTGTGTAGTGTCTACTGCCCTTGGCCAGGATCTGGATTTGTTCCTTGGCCATATTTCAGAAAGCCCCCCAAGCTGAACAATTCTTCTGTATTGCAAGCACTGCTTTTGTAATGGACATGTTCTGTCTGTCTATTTGTATTTGTTGAACACAAGTTTTGTACTCTGGGTACCACTCTACCTCAACATTTTTTTTGCTGTCAAAAGCAGAAATGTTGATTAAAATTAAGCAGAGTTTGTCAAGGGGCTTCACAGGTGTTCCCAGGATGCCTTTGTTTTGCCTATTCATATAACTCAGACTATGCAAAGAAGCTAATGTTTATGCCTGTGTAGCTCTTTATGTGTGTTTTGCAGAATCTCCTCTGCCAACCCATGGAAACTGAATTATTGTAGCCCACAGCACAAAGCTGTGGCTTTCTCATTTCAAACAATAGCTGCTTATGGTCCTAGTTATGGGGCAGTCAGATTTCTGGTTGAATTCTCTGTGCTGTGCAAAAAGCAGGTATCACCTCTACTCCTCAATAGTAATGGCTGGCAACCATTTTGTGCTGATTTCATCAGAATGAAATAAAAATCAGTGTTTTGCAATTCAAGTGATTCTTAAAACCCAAGACCCCCTGGGGAAGTCCTTGGCCACTGTGGCAGGTCTTTATTATCCTACAGCTGTGGTGGTGGTTGCATGCAGTCTCCTGCCACTGGAGCTACTCTTAACTGACTCGAGAGTATTGAGCAGAACTCCACAGTGAACCCAAGACTTAATTTTACTTTTAAATATGACAACACAGTCCAGCCTACTTTGCCTGTGCTCACTGCTGATGGACTTGTACCTAGGTTCCCTGAAAATGTACGTACAGACAGATACCAACAGTGGATTGGATTTTCTGTTCTTCCCAATAGTTCCTCTGATCAAATTCCGCAGAACTTCTCTGGTGGTGGCTGTAGAGAATTGAGCTTGTTGTGTCTAAATATTATCTCAAGATTGATGTAGAACTCATAGTTCCTTTTCCAAGTGTGAAGTCTCCCGTACACCTGAGTTGGGTAAAACCACATAGAAACAACAGAGAACATCTGTGTTCACATGCAATAGACTTGTGCAGCCCTGGCAATGGCAAGAAACTCTGTAAGACTGGAATCAGTGTAATTGCAACTTGTTGGAGTGCTTGTAAGGTCCCTGGTTGTGTCTGCAGGATTTGTGCCCAGGCGAGGCTGGAGAGCAGCGGGGAGCTTTGAATAGCAGCGCAGGACTGCGAAGGGGGACGCTGCCATGCATTTCTAGCTCTCCTCTGTGACTGCAACGAGCTCCTTCCTCTGCAGACTCTCTGCTTTTTCTCTCCACTGCTAAGGTCTGTTTATGCTGTGCATTTCCTTTAGGGCTAGGATGGGTATTCATCTCTGTGGTACAGTAGTGCTGAGCAAAGTGGGCTACGATCTTGGCTAGGTTCTCTAGGTGCTGCTGTAATATTAGTAAGAGCCTTGTAATAAGAGTCAGTCACAGTTCTTTCCAATTCATGTCTGTTCCGAGTAGTTCACAGTATCAGGGCCTTAGCTACATATAAAAATATGTAATTGATTTGCTTCCTATTGAATAAATGACATGCCGGTGGAATGATTAATGAATAAGAAATCATGAGCGTCACTGGCACACAAATGGGAATGGGAATCATCATTCCCTTAAATTTTTTTTATAGTTGGGTTTAACTTTCTGTTGGGGGATTACGGTTTCACTAATTTAACAAAACCATCCCATAAATAACTCATCCTTTTTTATAAATATCGCTTAAAGAAATCTGTGTTGAAGTACTGAGAAATGACACTTGTAGAAGAAATGCTGCTGCAAATAATGGGAAAATTGCAGATGTATTTTATACCTCTTCTGAAAATCAAAAGGTCTCATAAATACAGTCTGTAAAAATGTCTGTGGAAGAGTTAACATAACTGTACAAGCAATAAGCCTGACCTTTCAGTGTAATTTATTTTAGATTTGCTCAATCCTTTTTTATTAAAACTAGCACATCTGAAGCAGAATTAAATCCTATTATACCGGCTCTGTGATTGTATCAATTTTTCTCTGCCATGGCACACTTTATTAAAAATTACTTTGTTTCATATTGGCTAATGCAATCAGGGGAGTAAATGAGGTTTTGTGGTCTTTGGTAAAGAAAGAAGCATGTGGTTTCTATCCTTGATAGCAGTGT